>NC_091285.1:176733140-177035867 GCF_032444005.1 Ranitomeya imitator
TGCAGCCAGGCCCATTAATGTTGGCCTTGTAAATTAAGGTATCTGTCCTCATGGGGTGCACTTATATAGCGCTGGGCAGTCCGCCTAATCTAATAGTATAGACGTCACTAATAGGCTGCAAGCCAGACACTGTGCACTAGCTCTGTGTGACCAGCGCCCTATACAAGCCTTTTTTTGTGTGCAATTTTAATACTATGCAATCACCCCCTCCATGAACTGCTGGGGTTGTGAGTGGTTGTCTTATCAGTATTTTGCACCTGTGTTGTCGCCATCTTTATTACATGGTTTTGCTGCATCCTGATCGTTCATTAGTTCTTAGACCTGGGCAGATAAGTACTGCTGCCCCTTTTTTCCTGTGCGAATTTTTTAATTTTTGGGAGGGATTCTAGTTCCTCTTATTGTGGCTTTTGCTTTTAATTTACCATTTTGAAAACATTGAATTGATGAATTAGCTGAAGACACCAGAATAATGAAAACCACATGTGAATAATGAAAACCATGCCAAGTTTGTTAAGGAAAAAATTATGAGGCTTGAAAAAACTAATGTAAAAACCACATAAAAGCCATTTTTGGAGCAAAAATAAAACTGCCAGAAATACAAACCTTAACCCAAAAAAGATGCAAAAGAAAGATGAATTGGGGCCCAAGTATATCTTGATGTCATCAGGGAAAATAAGTTTCTGCATATTTTATGTTTTGTACTAAGTTTTGTACTAAGTATAACTTCTCTCACAATAATGTACAATGGTACTTGGAAATTAGTGAATCCTTGTTTTTCATATTTCTGTATTAACATAATGTAAAACTACATCAGATTTTCACAGAAACTGGATAAAGAGAACTAAATCAAACAAATAAGTCAAAAATATTATACTTTGTCATTTTTTAAATTTGGAAAATGATCAAATGTCACATGGATGTCAGTGGCAAAAGCATATGAACCTTTGTTTTCAGTATCTGCCAATAACTGCATTTAAATGTTTCTAGTAATTGTTGATTTGTCCTTCACATCAGTTTAGAGGAATTTTAGCTCATTCCTCCCTACAAAACTGCTTCAACTCTGTTATGTTGATGACTTTTCCCCTATTAACTGCACACCCCAGTTCTTCCACAACATTTCTATAGGATTAAGGTCAGGACTTTGACTTGGCCAATACAAAACTTGAATATTATTCTTCTTTAACCATTATTCTGGATATCGACGTGTACTCTGGGTCATTGTCTTGTTGCATGACCCAGTTTTATTAAGATTGAACTGATGGACAGACATGGTGACATTTTCCTTTAGAATTTGCTAGTATGATTCAAAGTATACTTCAGAATTCATTGTTCCATCAATGATGGCACGCTGTCCTGGCCCGGATGCAGTAACACTAACCCAAGGCATGATTCCTCCACCATCATGTTTTACAGATTATAAGAGGTTTTTGTGCTGTAATGCAATGTTTTTTCTCCAGATGGTCTTTACCAAACTGCAGCACTGTTCTTTTGGAGAGCAATGACTATCCCCTGCAATTTTACAATGCACGCCATTGTTGTTTAGTGTCTTCCAGATGATGGGTTCATGAACATTATCATTAGCTAATGTGAGAGAGGCCTTAAGTTGCTTAGAGGTATGCTTTGCCCTTGGAGTGATCTTTATTGAAGACACACAAAAAACACAGTGAGGTCAAAAATACTCTGGTGTAAAAAAAATCACAGTAATAAGCAAGTGCTTGTCAAAAGATGGAAAAAAAAACAGGGTATTTAATTGATACTTTTTTTCTAAAGAATGTATACTAAGCTGCTCCACCAATCGTCAAGGTATACCCTTATAGAGCAGTCCTAACTAATGTATATAATCCCTATCTGATGTATTTAAAAACCTGATCATCTGTATAGTACCTGTATGAGCAGGGTTCAGAGAAGGAATATCCATGTGGACATGCTGGATGGAACAGCTTAAATGCAAATGACCCACAGAGGAGTGATGGACTCCCCAGGCTTGTAGAAACAAGAGAACAATTATAGAACCAGAAACACATGGGCTACTTGCACATTAAACAAGTCTGTAGGAACCTGTTCACACCACCAAAAAACTTGAAGGCACAAAAAAGCACAGTTGTTGACTTCTCCAGTCAATGTAATAATGGTTTTGAATTTCCTCCATTTGTACACAATCTAGTGGACTTTGGATCGGTTGAGTCCAAACCTTTTAGATATGATTTTGTTTCATATTTCAGTCTGGCAAGCATCAACATCTCTTCTTCTTAAATCCTCAGAATTTCCTTTGTTCATGTCATGATACACTTCCACAAACGTGTTGTGAAAATGAGACTTTGATATAGCGTTGTTCTGTAAATAAACCGTTGCATGATCAGATCTATCCTCGCCTATTGTATCCACGCCCATCCCTTGTAGATTGTGAGCCTTCGCGGGCAGGGTCCTCACTCCTCCTGTACCAGTTATGACTTGTATTGTTTAAGATTATTGTACTTGTTTTTATTATGTATACCCCTCCTCACATGTAAAGCGCCATGGAATAAATGGCGCTATAACAATAAATAATAATAATAAATAAAACAGATCTCCCACTCATATCTAATTGTCATTTAAGTATATATTTTCACTTTCAAATTATCTGTTAATCCTAAAGATTCACATATATTTGCTACTGACAGACATGCAATATTTGATCATTTTTCTCATTTTAAAAATGACGAAGTCTAATATTTTTGATTCATTTACTTGATTTGGTTCGCTATCTACTTTTAGGACTTTTGTAAAAATCTGATGTAGTTTTAGGTCAAATTTATGCAAAAATATGGAAAATTCTGAAAGGTTTTCAATCTTTCAAGCACCACTGGATAATTAGCTTTTTAATTTCTATTTAGATGATGAACTGTTTATGTAGATGATGTACTGTTTAATTTGTTCTATGCACTGGAAATCGACAAGAACACTAATGTCTAGTTATCAGTGACTAATGGAAATGACAGCCTATGTCTCTGAAATATGAGGGTTTTTTTACCCACTAGCTTTAAAGGAAGACTCATTGTTAAAGAGCTGTTATAGCTTAGGAAAATGCAGTCAAATAGTCATCTGGAAGAGAAATAAGTATGTGACAATATAATACATGATCATACAGTCGCTATTATAGCAGGAGTTGCTCAGTGCAGTGCCTCTCCTCTTTACTTTGGATAAAAGAGGGAGGTTGCAAACAAGGGGACACCCTCTTTGACATTAATATGCCCCAATAGGTCCAAGTTGTGGTCAAACTGAAAAAGGCTAAGAAGCAACCAAGCATGGAACAGTGAGGAACATAGCTATTTGTATATGCCGTATATACTTCAGTATAAGCCGACCCGAGTATAAGCCGATCCCCTAATTTTGCTACAAAAAATGGGAAAACTTAATGACTCAAGTATAAGCCTAGGGTGGAAAATGCAGCAGCTACCGGTAAGTGTCAAAAATACAAATAGATACCAATAAAGGTAAAATTCATTGAAACATCAGTAGGTTAAGTGTTTTTGAATATCCATATTGAATCAGGAGCCCCATATAATGCTCCATAAAGTTTATGATGGGTCCTATAAGATGCTCCATATTAAAATGTGCCCCATATAATGCTGCACAAATGCGGATTATGGCCCCATAAGATGCTCTCTAAAGATATTTGCCCTGTATAATGCTCCACAAACGTTGATAATGGTCCCATAAGATGCTCCATAAAGATATTTGCCCCATGTAAAGTTGTACAAACACTGATTATGCCCCATAAGATGCTCCATGTAGACTTTTGCCCCATATAAAGCAGCACAAACCTTGATTATGGCCCCATAAGATGCTCCATGTAGACATTTGCCCCATATAAAGCTGCATAAACATTGATTATGTCCCATAAGATGTTCCATGTAGACATTTGCCCCATATGCTGTTGCTGCGATAAAAAAAATAAAAAAATCACATACTCACCTCTCGTCGCTCAGGCCCCCGGACTTGCTATATTCACCTGCTCCCCGTTCCACCGCCACCAGCCGCCACCGCGTGTTCCCCGTCCTCTACACTGACTGTTCAGGCAGAGGGCAGCGCGCACACTAATCGCGTCATCGCGCCCTCTGACCTGAGCGTCAGTGCAGAGGATGGGGAAGACGCAGCTGCGGCCGGCAGTGGTGGAACAGGAAGCAGGTGAATATCGCACACTGTGTTATACTCACCTGCTCCTGGCATGGTCCCTGGTTCCCCGGCGCCAGCAGCTTCTTCCTGTATTGAGTGGTCACTTGGTACCGCTCATTGCAGTAATGAATATGCGGCTCCACCCCTATGGGAGTGGAGTGGGGTCCATATTCATTACTGTAATGAGCGGTACCATGTGACCGCTCACTACAGGAAGAAGCTGCCGGCGCCGGGGAACCAGGGACTGCGCCAGGAGCAGGTGAGTATGATTACACAGCTGCTGCTCCCCCTCCCCTGCCGACCCCTAGGTATGACTCGAGTATAAGCCGAGAGGGGCAATTTCAGCCTAAAAAAATGGGCTGAAATTCTTGGCTTATACTCGAGTACATACGGTACTTTTAAAGTGATCATCCGAAAAAAGCTTCTAAATCCTAAAATCTTTGCATTTTCAGTCTGGATTCTCAGCATAAAATTAGATTCATGCTACAGATTCCTTTCACCTGCTTCCTTTTATAATTACAGCATAGCTATGAGAGATAATACTTCTATATACGGTAATGGTAGAGCACTGAATCCACATTTCACAACAGGTGATATCACAGCTCACCTCCTCCCCCTTTTCTGCACATGTGACCTCTTCTCAGATCACAGAGCATGCCTAGAATAGTCTACTGTAGAAATCAATGAGCCATCGTCAGACTTACTGTGTATGGTTCATACCGCTGCTGTAAAGCATATTACTAAGTGCTGGAAACAATAGCTTAGGAAAGATAGGTGTCGTCCCAATGGAAAAAAACTATAATCTGAAAATGGCTGGTTTTAATTAATAGAATAGAATAGGTAAAACATTCCCTTTAAAATCACTTTTAAGTATACTAATATACTCAGAATAACATGACAAATGTTCACTTATATTCAATGATGTCATAAACATGAAATACAAAGCTATACATTTCTGTAACTTATCAAAGGAAGACCTACCGTAAGTGTAAAATCTAAGATTCACTTTGTTACTCTAGTAAAACTTATATCCTATGAAACCACTGCACCATGGAAATGCGGGAATCTTTACAGTTATAAAGCAGTCACTAGGACAGTATTATTTATTGAACTTGGGACACATCAGATGTATGGGAATATATAATTCAATTTTCATGGGTTCCAAACTTTCATGGTTCATTTATTTTTCCCTGTGTAGATTCCAGTACTCCTTTCATGTAGAATATATATTATTCATCATTCTGGTGTTCATCTTTTCACAAATTCAGCATGAAGAGCTAAAATAAAATATGGAACTGTGCAACTAACTTAAAGTCTTCTCCAAAATATCGACAATCTAAAAGTTAAGAGCAGAGGCGGTTATCATCAGAGATAGTGTTGATTTTAGTAGGACAGATATCACATGGTGAAATATATTTTGGGTGCTTTATGTGTCTTCTGATCTTATTAGTCTTCATGGACAATGTGCTTAGTAAAGTTCTGACCTACATGTTTCCACTTTTCTTGTAGAACCTCCTGATGATATCAAGAAAGTAAAAAGAAAAGCAGCTGAACAATTTCAGAACAGAAAAATTGGAAGGACAGATCTTCGAAAACAAGAATCTAATGTGATAGTTAAGTCTAAAGAGGATATGAGAAGAAACTGTGATGGAAGAAGAGCTTCTCTAGTGGGAATCAACTTCGAGTGTAAAACTGAAAGAAAGGAGTTTCAATGTATAGAAAGTATTGGACTACAAAGCTCACTGTGCGAAGCTAATCACTGCACAGAGTCTTTTGAAGACCCCGCAACTACAGGCCAATATGCAACCAATTTAGCGGAATGTGTATTACAGGATGCATTTATTAGACTGTCTCAGTCAGATAACTCTTTCCCCAAGGAGGCAGCTCTTTCTATTTCGGCTGGTAACTCTGCCCTTTCTGGTTTCTCTTTTCAAGAAGATTCTCCAGCTACATCTCGCTCATGGAACGAGCTTCCAAAAATTGTTATAGTACAGAGCCCTGATAGTTGTGACAGCCCAACAGAATGGGTTGATGAATCAAATTGGCCCGAGCAGGAGAACCTTACAAACAGTTCTGATCATTGGACAGATGAGGATACAAGCTCCACACAAAGTACTTTAGAAGTAGCGTTAGCATGTGCAGCATCTGTCATAGGCAAACTTTCAAGTCCACAGCCTCCAGATCGAAATAATTCAGAACATACTGAAAACTCTTATGCAGAAGAGAATTATAGAATGGAAGAATACCTCGCAGACATGGTAGGATATCCCAGTAATATAGAGAGTGTTGGATTTTCTGTTCCATCTGCTTTGTGTGAGATGACTAAGATGGCAAGTGCCATAGCTGTTTGTGGCCTAGGGGAACAAAGACAAACTCATTATCCTGCCACATCTAGTGGACTTTTGCTGGCAGCTGATGCATCAACAGCTGTAGCACTACATTGCAGCATTGCAATGGGAACCAGTATGGAAAAACTCAAAGAAAATATTGCTAACACCCTCCTAAAAGAGGCAGCTCTAGTACTGACCAGTCTCTGTAAATATAAGAATGTAGGGGAGTTTCTTGAGTCTATAAACCAGAAGATCCTGAGCAACATAAGTTCTGCTAAACTGGCCCATGTAGGCGACGTGGTGAATGATGACCTAGCTCATAATTTATCTGATACCATCTTAAGGCACTCAGCTGAGAAGTCAGTGCAAGGTGTGGAAGTTCAGCATTGCGCTACTACATCCAGTGATTTTGTAGCAACTACTACTGAACTTCTCTTCAATGTGATGCATTTCACTTGTAAAAAGATGAGTGATCTTGTGAAAAGCGGAGACTTGCCTTCTGATGCATTTGTTGAAAGTTCGAAATCTGTAGCGTTAGAAAGACGAAATAGTCAAGTAGAAGAACCAGCTCATAGGAATAAAAGCCAGCTAACCAAATCATGTAGCAGCCCTGAGCCAAAAACAGAACCAATTGCTCTCAAACTTCCTCCAAATGAAGTGAGTGTAAACAATATCCTCCCAGCAGACACTTACTGCAGTGCAAGTAGTCAAGCCCAAATGAAAACATCATGCAGTAAGCAATTTCTGAGGAGGGAGCGCTACAAACAACACCACAATGATCAAAGAGCCAGGGAAAGTATTCTTATAGATGATGACTGTAGGTATTGTGTGTCAGACAAAGGATCCATGGATGTGGCTATGGATTCAGGAAGTCAAGAAAAGCTCCACAGTGAGATGCATGTAGCCAAAGAATTCTCCCTGAACCTACCATTAGGGAGTAGTAACATGTTGCACCCTTCTCAGGCTGTACTTACTGTAAAGCACCCTGTCAGTAATTACTGTTTAACAGACTTTGCAGATGATTTGTCGGAAACTGTGGTTTCTATGGCCACTGAAATAGCCGCTATATGTCTAGAGAATTCCAACGGGAAGCAACCTTGGTTTTGTGCATGGGCAAAAGGAAGTGAATGTTTGATGGCACCTTGTAGGACAGTGAAAAGAAAAAAAGATCCAGCTTCAGGTGGGTCAGTAGTGAGAAGGCACAGGCCTCCAAGACTCAGTGAAATAAAAAAGAAGACAGATGAGCACCCAGAGCTTAAAGAACGGCTCATGAACCGAGTGGTGGACGAGTCCATCAACCTTGATGATGCCCTGGACCCTGTCAGCGCTTTCGCCAATGAAGTGGCCTCTAAAATAATGAATTTAACTGAGTCATCAGTTGCAGATCCTCTATTTCAGGGGCAGAACTTGTCAAGGAACAGATTACACTGTGACAGATGGAGCAGAGGTAAAGCATCTAGTTATGAAAGCATTCCCGAGGAAGATCTGGATGCTAAAAGTCTTGTCAACACCTTGGGCCCTTGGAACATGCTAGGACAGCCATTCAGTAGAACAAGTTCTATGTCTAAGCAGTCCAGCTGTGAAAGTATTACTGATGAATTTTCTAGATTTATGGTAAATCAGATGGAAAATGAAGGAAGAGAATTTGAGTTGTTGCTAGACTATTATGCTGGGAAAAATGCAAACACTATTCTGAATTCTGCTTTACAACAAATTTCCAGGAGAAACAGTCACTTGAATGTAAAACCCACCTGCCTTTCCAAACAGTCTAGCACCGAGAGTATTACTGAAGAGTTTTACCGATTCATGTTAAAGGAAATAGACAAGGAAAGCAAGGAAACTTATTCAAGCAGAAATACCGCAGAATGGACAAATAATTTAATGCCCCCTTCCTCTCGCACACCTTTCTGTTTCCGCCAATCTTCCATGCCTTGCACCAGATCATCTAGCTCACGTCTCACTGTAAATGCTCCAGTTAAAGCAAACTCTCTTGATGGGTTTTCAAGAAGAGGTTCACGTGATTTCCTCAACATTCAACCTGTCAATTCCATCTCATCCACAAATCTTTGCAAATCAGACTCTTGTCTCTACCAAAGATGCCAGACTGACCAAGTTACAGATGTGTTAATCCATGAAACCTGGTCCAGTTCCATTGAGGCTTTAATGCGCAAGAATAAAATCATAGCAGACAGAACTGATAGTGTAGACGCAGAGGCATCCTCATCACCCAAGGGTTCACCCGCGCATGTAGACCGATATGCCAACAAGCTAGCTGTGGACATTGTTAAGAGTGGAAAATCTTTGCTAATCCAACATCAGGATTCATATGAGAGCACAAGTAGGGGAAGCTTTAAAAATAATAATGGACGCAAATCTATAGACATTCAAGAAATGATAGTTGTAAATAAATCTAAACTTCACCAGCTCGGTTTCTCCAGTGGACCTATGGAGGTGCCTTTAATTCAAATAGAAACAGAGCAAAGGGAAGAGACAAATGGAGAGGACAATGTCCATTTAATGATGGAAATCAGTTGTCTTGAAAACATTCCAAGACAGAATGAAGGAAGAATCATCTGCCATGCATCAGGCATCAGGTACTTGGTCTTCTTTTACAGTGTTTATTACAATCTATTTACAATTCTGGTGGGACCAGACCTACAACTGAAAACACAAATGGTTATGAGCAAAGACCAGTGAGTTAAGAAATTATGTTAGGACATATTGATGTCACAGAGGAGAGGGCTCAATTTGGCCACTCGACAGCTCCAACATGATCCAGAACGGACAGCTGCACTGTTTTTTTGGACTTGAGTGGAATAACATGGACGGTCATCTTAATCTCTGCCATGTTATACTACATTTGACCTATAGTGATCGCTGCTTAGAAAATGGATGGTTATGGCCTGCCATGGAAAATCAGCTGTTTGGGATTTAACAAGGATGCATGTGACCTATTGTTTTGCCATATTCTGCATTTACAGAAAAACTTACAGGGAATCTGTCAGCAGGATTTTGCTATAATAATAATTTTTATATATATAGCGCCAACATATTCCACAGCACTTTACAATTAAGCGGGGACATATACAAACAATAAATTCGGTACGAGTTGAGACAATTTAACCCCTTAGTGACAGAGCCAATTTGGTACTTAATGACCAGGCCAATTTTTGCAATTCTGACCACTGTCACTTTATGAGGTTATAACTCTGGAACGCTTCAACGGATCCCGCTGATTCTGAGATTGTTTTTTCGTAACATATTGTACTTCATGTTAGTGGTAACATTTCTTCGATATTACTTGCGATTATTTATGAAAAAAACGGAAATATGGCGAAAATTTTTAAAATTTAGCAATTTTCAAACTTTGTATTTTTATGCCCTTAAATCAGAGAGATATGTCACGAAAAATAGTTAATAAATAACATTTCCCACATGTCTACTTTACATCAGCACAATTTTGGAAACAAAATTTTTTTTTGTTAGGGAGTTATAAGGGTTAAAAGTTGACCAGCAATTTCTCATTTTTACAACACCATTTTTTTTAGGGACCACATCACATTTGAAGTCATTTTGAGGGGTCTATATGATAGAAAATAATGAAGTGTGACACCATTCTAAAAACTACACCCCTCAAGGTTCTCAAAACCACATTCAAGAAGTTTATTAACCCTTTACGTGCTTCACAGGAACTGAAACAATGTGGAAGGAAAAAATGAACATTTAACTTTTTTTTGCAAACATCTTAATTCAGAACCATTTTTTTTATTTTCACAAGTGTAAAAACAGAAATGTAACCATAAATTTTGTTATGCAATTTCTCCTGAATACGCCAATAACCTATATATGTGGGGGTAAACCACTGTTAGGGCGCACCGCAGAACTTAGAAGTGAAGGAGCGCCGTTTGACTTTTTCAATGCAGAATTGGCTGGAATTGAGATCGGATGCCATGTCACGTTTAGAGAGCCCCTGATGTGCCTAAACAGTGGAAACTCCCCACAAGTGACACCATTTTGGACCCCTTAAGGAACTTATCTAGATGTGTGGTGAGCACTTTGAACCCCCAAGTGCTTCACAGAAGTTTATAACGTAGAGCCGTGAAAATAAAAAATCGCTTTTGTTTACACAAAAATGATATTTCGCCCACAAATTCTTATTTTCACAAGGGTAACAGGAGAAATTAGACCACAAAAGTTGTTGTGCGATTTCTCCTGAATACGTCGATACCCCATATGTGAGGGTAAACCACTGTTTGGGCGCACCGCAGAGCTTGGAAGTGAAGGAGCGCCGTTTTACTTTTTCAATGTAGAATTGGCTGGAATTGAGATTGGACGCCATGTCGCGTTTGGAGAGCCCCTGATGTGCCTAAACAGTGGAAACCCCCCACAAGTGACACCATTTTGGAAACTAGACCCCTTAAGGAACTTATCTAGATGTGTGGCGAGCACTTTGAACCCCCATGTGCTTCACAGAAGTTTATAACGTAGAGCCGTGAAAAAGAAAATTTGCATTTTTTCTACAAAAATGATCTTTTTGCCCACAAATTTTTATTTTCACAAGGGTAACAGGAGAAATTAGACCACTAAAGTTGTTGTGCAATTTCTCCTGAGTACGTCGATACCCAATATGTGGGGGTAAACCACTGTTTGGGCGCACCGCAGAGCTTGGAAGAGAAAGAGTGCCGTTTTACTTTTTCAATGTAGAATTGGCTGGAATTGAGATCGGACGCCATGTCGCGTTTGGAGAGCCCCTGATGTGCCTAAACAGTAGAAATCCCCCACAAGTGACCCCATTTTGGAAACTAGACCCCCCATGGAACTTATCTAGATGTGTGGTGAGAACCTTGAATGCCCAAGTGCTTCACAGAAGTTTATAATGCAGAGCCGTGAAAATAAAAAATTTTTTTTTTCCACAAAAAAGATTTTTTAGCCCCCAAGTTTTTATTTTCACAAGGGTAACAAGAGAAATTGGACCCCAAAAGTTGTTTTCCAATTTGTCCTGAGTATGCTGGTACCCCATATGTGGGGGTAAACCACTGTTTGGGCGCACGGCAGAGCTCGGAAGGAAGGAGCGCCGTTTTGGAATGCAGACTTTGATAGAATGGTCTGCGGGTATTATGTTGCGTTTGCAGAGCCCCTGATGTACCTAACCAGTAGAAACCCTCCACAAGTAACCCCATTTTGGAAACTAGACCCCCCAAGGAACTTATCTAGATGTGTGGTGAGAACTTTGAATGCCCAAGTGCTTCACAGAAGTTTAGAATGCAGAGTCGTGAAAATAAAAAATTTTTTTTTTTCCACAAAAAAGATATTGTAACCCCCAAGTTTTTATTTTCACAAGAGTAACAGGAGAAATTGGACTGCAATAGTTGTTGTCCAATTTATCCCGAGTATGCTGATGCGCCATATGTGGGGGTAAACCACTGTTTGGGCGCATGGCAGAGCTCAGAAGGGAGGGAGCACCATTTGACTTTTTGAGCGCAAAATTGGCTGTCGTGTTTGGAGACCCCCTGATGTACCTAAACAGTGGAAACCCCCCAATTCTAGCTCCAACCCTAACCCCAACACACCCCTAACCCTAATCCCAACCTGATCCATAATCCTAATCACTAACCCTAACCATAATCACAACCCTTACCCCAAAACAACCCTAATGTCAACCCTAACCATAACCCTAATCAAAACCCTAAATCCAACACACCCCTAATCCTAATCTCAACCCTAACCTCAAACCTAACCCTAATCCCAATACACCCCTAATCACAACCCTAACCTTAACCTTAATCCCAAACCTAACCCTAATCCCAAGCGTAACCCTAATGCCAACCCTAACCCTAATACCAACCCTAATCCAAACCCTAACCCTAATCCCAGCTCTAACCCTAACTTTAGCCCCAACCCTAGCCCTAACTTTAGCCCCAACCCTAACCCTAGCCTTAAGGCTACTTTCACACTTGCATCGTTTGGCATTCCGTCGCAATCCGTCGTTTTGGACAAGAAACGTATCCTGCAAATGTGCCCGCAGGATGCGTTTTTTGCCCATAGACTTGTATTGCCGACGGATCGTGACGGATGGCCACACGTCGCGTCCGTCGTGCACTGGATCAGTTGTGTTTTGGCGGAGCGTCAGCACAAAAAAACGTTCAATGAAACGTTTTTTTGTACGTCGCATCCGCCATTTCTGACCGCGCATGCGTGGCCGTAACTCCGCCCCCTCCTCCCCAGGACATAGATTGGGCAGCGGATGCGTTGAAAAACTACAGCTGCTGCCCACGTTGTGCACAATTTTCACAACGTGCGTCGGTATGTCGGGCCAACACATTGCGACGGCCCCGTACCGACGTAAGTGTGAAAGAAGCCTAACCCTAAATTAAGCCCCAAACCTAACCCTAAATTTAGCCCCAACCCTAACCCTAAATTTAGCCCCAACCCTAGCCCTAACCCTAGCCCTAACCCTAGCCCTAACCCTACCCCTAGCCCTACCCCTAACCCTAGCCCTACCCCTAACCCTACCCCTAACCCTACCCCTAACCCTACCCCTAACCCTACCCCTAACCCTACCCCTAACCCTAACTCTAACCCTACCCCTAACCCTACCCCTAACCCTAACCCTACCCCTAACCCTACCACTACCCCTAACCCTAATTTTAGCCCCAACTGCTGTTCTCCTGCCGGCCGGCAGATGGAGACAGATGGCGAGCGCACTGGGCATGCGTCCGCCATGTTCTTCTGCCGGCGGCCAGGAGGAGCAGCAAGAGGATCCAGGGACCTAGGTGAGTATGCTAGGGTCCCCGAATCCCCCTATTTCTCTGTCCTCTGATGTGCGATCACATCAGAGGACAGAGAATTACACTTTACTTTTTTTTTTTTTTTGCGGTCGCCGGTAAACAGTTAATTACCGGCGATCGCAAAACAGGGGTCGGTGATACCGACCCCGATCATGCTCTTTGGGGTCTCGGCTACCCCCGGCAGCCGAGACCCCATAGATTCTCCCGGTGCCGGCCGGTGGGCGCACTGCGCATGCGCCCGCCATTTTGAAGATGGCGGCGCCCACCGGGAGACACGAGGAGCATCGGGGGAGCTAGGTGAGTATTGGGGCGCCACCTGGGAGCCCTTTTCTCTGTCCTCCGATGTGCGATCACATCGGAGGACAGAGAAATTAAAAAGAGATCGCTTTTTTTTTTTTTGCGATCGCCGGTAAACGGTTAATTACCGGCGATCGCAAATGCGGGGTGGGTTAAAAAACCCCCGAATCATGTTCTCTGGGGTCTCGGCTACCCTCGGCAGCCGAGACCCCCGGAGAAAATCGGCCTCTGGGGGGCGCTATTGACTTTTTCCACAGCGCCATTAATTAACGGTGCTGTGGTTTAAGTACCCTTAGCGGCCGCCGTTAAAAGGCGTATCGCTAAGGGGTTAAACAGTGATATTAGGAGTGAGGTCCCTGCTCACAAGCTTACAATCTACAAGGAATCTTACAATCTACTATCTCATCTGAGAGCAGTACGATGTAAGCAAAGAAAAGCTGAATCCAACAATGTATCACTTAGATTACTGGGTGCAGCTGTTCTGACACAATCAGCGGTTTTTAGACTTAGCAATGAAGCAGAACTGAGAAAGCTATCCCTGCCCACACCAGGCTCTGTGTATACAATGTCCATAGACAGTGAGCTGGCTGGTACAGGAGAGGGAGGAGTGACTATTAGGCACCCCTGCTGTGTGCCAGTAATGATTGTTTAGCACCAGGAGATAAAAAAAAATCATTGTAAGCAAATAAAACCTGGGAGCTTGATAAGAGCGGCATCGCTAAGATCTGTTTTAATCCCTATAGCTGTCTTCAGCTTACATAGCAAAAACCTGCTAACATATTCCCTGTAAAATTACTCATCCATATCCTTTAAATTAGAAATCAAAGAATTGTATTACAATTCAGATTACAGAGGTAAAGTACCCCTGATTAATTTCAATAAATTAGTAAAAATTCTAAAGAAATCTGTACTAGGGAACTGTTCCTCTATCATTGTTGCTGACCTGCGCCTTTTATGGCAGTCATATAGACACCAAATCTGTAATATTCTATGGAGTAATGAAAGCATTTTTCTTTGTTTCTTTCTCTTTTACCAATTAAGCAGTTCTCTAGTGTTTCATGCAGGATGATCCAATCAGACACCACTGCCGCTGCCGCGCTCTCGTTTGGAGGGCTGAAATTTTCACATACCGCCAGACCTGAGAACAGACAGGGGTGAGGTGCTGGTTTGCTCCTTTCATAACAATGTGCTTTCCAGGTCATCCCCTTGGTCCCCTCACTTACATTTCCTTCCTTTGAAGTCCACACCGTCAGACTCTTTAAGCCCTTCTCCTTGCGAGTGGCGGTTGTTTATCGCCCTACAGGCTCCTCCCACCAGTTTCTAGACCACTTCTCTAACTTCTTCTTTCGGCCTCTCACAGTTTACTAATTCTCCTACGCATGAGGAGGGGAGTACTCTGGACCTGGTTTTCTCCCGTCCCGGCTCGCTGCACGACTTTACCTTCTTTCCTTATCTGTCACGAATTGTCTCCTCCTCACCCGGGACACCCCCACTTAGCACCGGAATACACATACCACTAATACTCAGCAGCTTATGGGCAATCTCCACATATCTTTAGCCCGCATCTCCTCCCTCTCCTGTCCAGACTTAGCATTGTCACACTTCAATAATACATTGAAGAATGCCCTAGATGAAGCAGCACCTTCTACACACAGAAAGACCCGACACAGACAATGGCAGCCCTGGCACAAAATGCAAACACGCTTTCTTCAGCGTTGCTCAAGGTGTGCAGAGCGAAAGTGGAGAAAATCTCTATTAGCAGAAGACTTTATCCAATATAAGTTCATGCTCAAAACCTATAACTCTGCCCTTCATCTGGCCAAAGAATCCTACTTCCCCACCCTCAACACCTCACTATCCAACAACCCAAAACAACTTTTTGAAACCTTAAACTCCCTTCTGAAACCTAAGGTACAGGCCCCCATCACCAACCTCTGCGGTGAGGATTTGGCCACTTATTTCCTAGAAAAAAATCAACCACATCCATCAGGATATCTCAACCAATCTTTCTTCAGGTATCTTTCCCTCCTCATTTAAACATGCCATCATAACCCCTTTACTTTAAAAAGCCATTCCTGGACCAGAACTGCACAGCTAACTACAGACCTGTCTCTAACCTTTCCTTCATCTCTAAGTTCCAGGAACGCTGGGTCCACTCCAGTCTAATCTGCTATCTCTCGGATAACTCTCTTCTCGACCCCTTACAATCTGGTTTCCGCTCTTTACACTCCACTGAAACGGCCCTCACTAAAGTCTCTAATGATCTAATAACAGCTAAATCCAAAGGTCATTGCTCCCTGCTGATTCTCCTGGATCTCTCTGCCGCATTTGACACTGGGAATCACCAGCTCCTCCTCACTATGCTCTGCTCTATAGGCCTCAAGGACACAGCCCTCTCCTGGTTCTCCTCCTACCTCTCTGACCGCTCCTTCACTGTATCTTTTGCTAGCTCCTCTTCCTCTCCTTGTTCCCTTACTATCGGGGTTCCGCAGGGCTAAGTCCTAGGCCCCCTTCTCTTTTCTCTATACACTGCCCCTATTGGACAAACAATCAGCAGATTTGGGTTCCAGTATCATCTCTATGCTGACGACACCCAATTATACACTTCTTCCCCTTATATCACCCCTACCCTAATTCAAAACACCAAGGATTGTCTGTCTGCTGTCTCTAACATCATGTCCTCCCTCTATCTGAAACTAAATCTCTCCAAAACTGAACTACTTGTGTTTCTCCCTTCTGCTAACCTCACTCTACCCAACATCGAAATTACCCTGGAGGGTTCAACCATAACTCCCAAGCAGCATGCCCGCTGTCTTGCGGTCATATTTGACAACGAACTTTCCTTTACTCCCTATATCCGATCACTCACTCGCTCTTGTCACCTGCATCTTAAAAACATCTCCAGAATCCGACCTTTTCTCACGTTTGAAACTGCTAAGACTCTTACTGTCGCTCTTATTCATTCTCGTCTGGACTACTGCAACTCTCTTCTGATCGGTTTCTCTCTTACCAAACTTTCTCCTCTCCAATCCAACTTGAATGCGGCAGCCAGGGTTATATTTCAGTCCAGCCGTTTCACCGATGCCTCCATCTTGTGCCAGTTATTACACTGGCTACCCATTCGCTACAGGGTCCAATATAAACTCATCTCTCTCACACACAAAGCTCTCCACAGTTCTGCACCGCCTTATATCTCCTCTCTCTTATATCTCCTCTCTATCGCCCTACACGTGCCCTCCGTTCTACAAATGACCTAAGGCTAATATCCCCCGTAATCCAAACCTCGCACCTCCATCTCCAAGACTTCTCTCGTGCTGCACCAGCTCTCTGAAATGCACTTCCCCAGACGACCTATACAAGTGCACTTTGAAAATCCATCTCTTCAAACAGGCCTACCACATCAACTACTCAGTAAACTAACTTTGCCCTGTTCCCTCCTTCCAAATATTATTCTGAATCTGCACCCTACTATTCATCTGTCTCCACACCCTCCATGCACATAACTGCACTTGATACTTGACTATTGCACTTAAACACACGGGCTGATGACTGGATCATGCAGCTTTATATGAAAATCTCTATTTATTATAATTGCCAGACCTGAAATAACAAGCACTTTTCATCTATTGTGTCCCCCCATTTCCTTGTAGATTATAAGCTTGCGAGCAGGGACCTCACTCCTAATGTCACGGTTTAAATTATCTTAACTTGTATTGAATTTATTGTCTGTACATGTCCCCACTAGTGTTGAGCATTCCGATACCGCAAGTATCGGGTATCGGCCGATACTTGCGGTATCGGAATTCCGATACCGAGTTCCGATACTTTTGTGGTATCGGGAATCGGTATCAGATCCATAGTGATGTGTAAAATAAAAAATATTGATATATTCACCTCTCCGGCGGCCCCTGGACATCACCGCGGGTAACCGGCAGGCTTCTTTGTTTAAAATGAGCGCGTTTAGGACCTGAGAATGACGTCGCGGCTTCTGATTGGTCGCGTGCCGCTCATGTGACCGCCACGCGTCCAATCACAAGCCGCGACGTCATTCTCAGGCACTAAACTCCTCATTCTAGGAATTTAGGACCTGCGAATGACGTCGCGGCTTCTGATTGGTCGCGTGGCGGTCACATGAGCGGCACGCGACCAATCAGAAGCCGCGACGTCATTCCTCAGGTCCTAAACACGCTCATTTTAAACAAAGAAGCCTGCCGGTTACCCGTGGTGATGTCCAGTGGCCGCCGGAGAGGTGAATATATCAATATTTTTTATTTTAATTCTTTATTTTACACATTAATATCTCCTTCAGACCCTGGGAACCATCAGGATACCTTCCGATACTTGGTGTCCCATTGACTTGTATTGGTATCGGATATCGGTATCGGCGATATCCGATACTCTTCGGGTATCGGCCAATACTATCCGATACCGATACTTTCAAGTATTGAACGGTATCGCTCAACACTAGTCCCCGCTTAATTGTAAAGTGCTGCGGAATATGTTGGCGCTATACAAGTCAAAATTATTATTATTATTATTATTATTAATCAAAATTTATAGTCACAGTATTATAACTCAGTGACTATTCCTTAATAGCTGACTCACTAATATGGCACATGGAAGGCACATGGCACATGAATCGACTTCTTGCAATATCTATGGGGCTGCCGGAGAAAGTCAAGCACTGTGTACTCAGCTTTTTCTGGCAATCCCATTGACAATGAGAAACTTGTTTTTGTATTGGAATTACACTGATGATTTGACTCAACGTTTCTGGGTTAGGAGAAAAGATCTAAAGAAAGGACATAAATTGTTTATGTGTTTTGAATCATTCCCTGAATTGTAACAGAGAATTTATTATGAAACCGGAGCATTTCAGCTGCCATATTTTTTTCATTATAAGGTAAGTTAATGCCATGTTTCAATATTAAAGGATCAAATCTAAGAGATTTAGTATACTTCAAACTTGAATTTTTTCTTCCGAAGTAAAGGACAGCTAATACTGGTGAAAGCATGGAAAGAAAATGTGCCTGTTGTAAAGTAGACCAGAGCTTTGCAGAACTTACATGTATGTACATTGTACATGTATGTTGGCGCTATATAAATAAAGATTATTATTACATGCATTAGTACAGTTGTCTACGTGTGACATTTCTGATATATCCCATAATTGTTTGATCGATGCAGGTCTCACCTCTAGGACACCCACCTATCTCCAGTACAGGGGGTCCCCCAATCCCTCATTCCAGCCTATGTCACACTACCAGTAAGTGAAGAGTTGGCGGTGCATGCAAGCGCTCTCTTCATTCATTGCTATAAGAGTTCCAAATACTGTCAAGCAAATACTCTCAGCGGTACTTGGAACTCCCATAGCATGTGCTGCCACTTATCCACTCACTGATGATCAGGCATCGACTGGAATAGGAGATTAAGGGATTCCCATTGTGGAGATACTGTAGGTGCAGGTCCCAGAGGTGCATTTATCAGAAATGTATGGCATAAACTATGGTAATGCCATAAATATCCTTCACGAGTCAACTTTAAGATAATTTACGTAGGTCCAGATCTTGGTCCTCCAGCAGTATTGATTAGTTTGGCCCCATTTTATTTTGCAGTTGCAATGTTAAATGTTGTACAACCTGGGTGCAGAGGGATGGAATCCCCAATGCACGTTTCGCGTCAGCTTCTTCAGAGGGAGTGAGACTCCCAGGTTGTACAGTTAAGTATACTTTGTCATTATACCTCATGTGTGATCAGACTCTCTGCAAATTAGTTGTAATGGATCACACTACTGTTCGCACTATATTACAACACAATGCCCACCAAGTGCACCACAAACTGAAAATGGACTGAGAACTCAACCACAGCATACATAACATAAATATTCATAATAACAAAATAATGAAGTAACAATAAAATGAGGAGACTGCCAAGCTACACTGAAAGGACCACACTGGCTATGTATAACATCTCAAAAAATAAAGTGCACAGTGCAAATATATGTAAACTATTTAATGTGCAAGCCAACGCAAATTAATGTAAACATTCCTTCAAGAATCACAAGTTTATAAGGGTAAAGTACCCAACTATCCAAATGGGGTGTGATATAATAAGCATTATCAAACTTCCATGATATTGCACCAGGCATAAATGCTAGTGATACTGTAAGCAGGTTGCGGGATGCAGTGACAGACAGAATGCATAGCAAGGGTTAACAAATGTAATAGTTTTAATTTAATAGGGGGGGTTAACTCCTCGCAGGAAGGTGCAGGTTTAAATGCGGAGAATAACAGTCCAATTGTAAAGGATATGCAGAGTTAAGGAACAATGAATCAGAAAACGTCAGTTCTTGTGAATACTGCGGGGGAGTCAATAGCGCCAGCGCCAACAACGGCTGGTGCAGTGCTGGTACAAGAAAGTTCAGCTGATAACTGTGGTCCGTCTTTTGGCGGTCGGGGTCCGGTACCTCCCACTAAGCCCCTGTCCATGAACATATGTGGTCGGAGCAAACAAGACCGCAGCACGTTCAAGGCCCTCTGTAGGCGGGAAGGCGTCTGATTTTAAGGTGGGCCGATTTTAAAGGGACACGGTCACCTGAATTTGGAGGGAACAATCTTCAGCCATGGAGGAGGGGTTTTTGGTTCACCCTTTCCTTACCCGCTGGCTGCATGCTGGCTGCAATATTGGATTGAAGTTCATTCTCTGTCCTCCATAGTACACACCTGCAAGATTGCCTTGTGCTGGCATGTACTACGGAGGACAGAGAATGAACTTCAATCCAATATTGCAGCCAGCATGCAGCCAGCGGGTAAGGAAAGGGTGAATCAAACACCCAAAACCCCGCCTCCATGGCTGAAGATTGTTCCCTCCAAATTCAGGTGACAGTTTCCCTTTAAGACTGAAGCGCCGACAACAGCTGGTGTGATGTTTCTCCAACGAGGTCCTGCAGACCACGGTCAGACGTCGAGGGCAGCAGCGAACAGTGCTGAACTCTGCCCTGGCCCTTAGGCTGGGGTGTGGCGCTTAGCTGAACAGAGCTCCTGGCTCTTTCCTTATTACTGCGGTGGGCTCCGGCAGCATCTCGGCATCTGATCAGCCACGTATTGTTGCAGCCTGGCTGCGCACGCCTAGAAGCCTGCTGCGCACGCACCTTGCCTCTGCCATCGCCTGTGGAAAACTGTCTGATGCTGCGCACTCTTTTACTTACAACCGCGCTCCCAGCTTCTGGGCCAAGGAACCTGTCCGGGCCTTTTTGACTACCCCTGGGCAACATGGGACGCAGCCTCATCAGTTCCGGACCCGGTCTGGCACAAGTACCCGCAATCCGGTCTTCCTCCGTACAGTACCCATATATGGCTATAAGTGATATTAAGGTCAAACACACAGTATACAATAAGACAAATGGGAGCACTGCTATATAATGAATCAAGATGACAAAACATGTGTAAAAAAAGGAAGGAAATTTACAGCGAGTCTGTGAGAATCCAGTCGCAATTTTTAAATGCTTAGGAAGCCTTTGCTGGTGTTTTTTGTTAATTATTCTAATTTATTGAGATAATGACTTTTGGGTTTTCATTGGCTGTAAGCCATAATCATCAACATTAACAGAAATAAATGCTTGAAATAGATCACTCTGTTTGTAATGACTCTATCTAATATATGAGATTCACTTTTTGTATTGAAGAACTGAAATAAATTAACTTTTTGCTGATATTCTAAATTTGTGAGAAGTAATTGCAGCTTTAGGGTATGTGCACACGTTGCGGATTCTCTGCGGATCCGCAGCGTTTTTTGCAGTGCAGAAATGCTACAGATCTGCAATTGATTTACAGTACAATGTAAATCAATGAGAAAAAAAAAAGCTGTGCACACTTTGCGGAAAATCCGGTGCGGAAACGCTGCGGATTAAAAGAAGTAGCATGTCGCTTCTTTTTTGCTGATCTGCAGCATTTTTGTACCCATTCCATTATAGAAATCCGCAGGAGTAAAAATCGCAGTAAATCCGCAAAAAAAACCGCCGCAAAAATGCACAAAAAACGCTGCAGATCTGCACAAAAAAACGCAACAAATCCGCCGCTGCGTTTTCTGCCAGGAAAGGCAGAATCCGCACCAGAAATTCCTAAGGCTAATCCGCAACGTGTGCACATAGCCGATGCTTCCCTCCTATTCTCGGATTTGCTTTTTTGCGGTGGCAGATAAGGGTACTTATTCCTCAGTGCTGCTTTTTAATGGCACTGAAAAGTAAGGGTATAGCGCCCCCCAGTGTGGGAAAATCTCCAGGGTATTGGCTGTCTCGCTGTTTGACCAGCGGTGATGATTTTACTGCCGATCAGAAGCAGTGTTTGCCGTGCTGTCATGTACATCCAATCAAGTGTCCGAACTTTTTGTAAATGTTCGGCCGAACTCGCCTGACCGGAATATCCAGGTGTCAGCCCATCTCTAACCCTGACCCTAATTACATTTTATCGATATTATTATTTTTTTAGCTTCTTAGTAAACCTATCATGAACATTTGATTAACGAAGCCTACAGGGAGCTCTCTTGCTGCTATTATATGGCTATTTCAGGGATTTTAACCCCTTTAATAGAGAAGAGCGGTGTTCGACGAACCTGAACAATTTGCTTAAAATTCGGCTGTTCGAGTTTCTGTTCGATAACTGTTCATTCACCAAAAGCCTAGCTTGATTTTCACATTAAATCTGTTTATCATTATTAGTAGACTGTTTCAGTGTATAGTGGGCGGGGAGTGGGGGATAGATCTGTGCTGAAATAACGCCGATCTCCATTTTTTTTCTTTCCCGCATTTACAGTGAGGCGGTGCAGTCTCTCAGCCTATCAGCAGTGTGCACACGCACAGCAATGTGCATGTGATGCACACAAGCAAGGGCATGTGTCATTGGCTGTGTATGTCTCATGTCCTCCTTGCCCTATAAGAACCAGTCATTTGCCCCATCGCCACCATTTCCTCACTGCTGCAGCTTAGTGTTAGACGGCACCGCTGCTGCTGTGGGTGCTATACAGACTAAGAGTGGTTTTTTGGAGAGAATTGTCAGAGAGATAGGTTTTGGGAGTCGGGAGGAGTCGGGACTAGTTGTAATATTAGCCCTTTTCAGGGTAGGTTACAGCAGTTCACAGCACTGTTTGCCAGGCAGGTCTGTGCCAGTGCTGTGCAAGTGTTTGTCACAGCATTTGGTGTAATCTAGCTCAGCCAATCCTTTTGGGCTAGTAGCATTTTCTGATAGTCATCTGAGTAGCCCGCCTGTGAAGCTAGCTACACCTCCTATGTATCTCAATTTTTACTGCATCTAACCCAGTTATGGAAACAGGAACACATGGGCTACTTGCACAGTGAACAAGTCTGTATGATCATGTTCACACACCACCAAGAAACCTGAAGACACAAAAGAGAATAGTAAAACCAAAAACACTCAGTTTGAAAAAATGTTGCAGTAATCCGCAAGTGCTAGTAAAAGATGTAAAAAACAGGGTATTTGGTTGATACGTTTTTTGCAAAAAATGTATACTAAGCTGCTCTACCAATCTTCACGGTATACCCTTATCAGAGCAGTCCTAACTAATGTATGCAATCCCTATCTGATGTATTTAAAAACCTGATCATCTGTATATAACCTGTGTGAACAGGGTTCAGAGAGGAAAAATCCATGTGTGCATACAGGGTAGAACAGCTTTTGTGCAGATAGCCCAAGAGGAGTGGTGGAACTCCCCAGTCTTGTAGACACAAGAGAACAATTATGGAAACAGGAACACATGGGCTACTTGCACAGTGAACAAGTCTGTATGATCATGTTCACACACCACCAAGAAACCTGAAGACACAAAAGAGAATAGTAAAACCAAAAACACTCAGTTTGAAAAAATGTTGCAGTAATCCGCAAGTGCTAGTAAAAGATGTAAAAAACAGGGTATTTGGTTGATACGTTTTTTGCAAAAAATGTATACTAAGCTGCTCTACCAATCTTCACGGTATACCCTTATCAGAGCAGTCCTAACTAATGTATGCAATCCCTATCTGATGTATTTAAAAACCTGATCATCTGTATATAACCTGTGTGAACAGGGTTCAGAGAGGAAAAATCCATGTGTGCATACAGGGTAGAACAGCTTTTGTGCAGATAGCCCAAGAGGAGTGGTGGAACTCCCCAGTCTTGTAGACACAAGAGAACAATTATGGAAACAGGAACACATGGGCTACTTGCACAGTTAACAAGTCTGTATGATCATGTTCACCCACCACCAAGAAACCTGAAGACACAAAAGAGAATAGTAAAACCAAAAACACTCAGTTTGAAAAAATGTTGCAGTAATCCGCAAGTGCTAGTAAAAGATGTAAAAAACAGGGTATTTGGTTGATACGTTTTTTGCAAAAAATGTATACTAAGCTGCTCTACCAATCTTCACGGTATACCCTTATCAGAGCAGTCCTAACTAATGTATGCAATCCCTATCTGATGTATTTAAAAACCTGATCATCTGTATATAACCTGTGTGAACAGGGTTCAGAGAGGAAAAATCCATGTGTGCATACAGGGTAGAACAGCTTTTGTGCAGATAGCCCAAGAGGAGTGGTGGAACTCCCCAGTCTTGTAGACACAAGAGAACAATTATGGAAACAGGAACACATGGGCTACTTGCACAGTGAACAAGTCTGTATGATCATGTTCACACACCACCAAGAAACCTGAAGACACAAAAGAGAATAGTAAAACCAAAAACACTCAGTTTGAAAAAATGTTGCAGTAATCCGCAAGTGCTAGTAAAAGATGTAAAAAACAGGGTATTTGGTTGATACGTTTTTTGCAAAAAATGTATACTAAGCTGCTCTACCAATCTTCACGGTATACCCTTATCAGAGCAGTCCTAACTAATGTATGCAATCCCTATCTGATGTATTTAAAAACCTGATCATCTGTATATAACCTGTGTGAACAGGGTTCAGAGAGGAAAAATCCATGTGTGCATACAGGGTAGAACAGCTTTTGTGCAGATAGCCCAAGAGGAGTGGTGGAACTCCCCAGTCTTGTAGACACAAGAGAACAATTATGGAAACAGGAACACATGGGCTACTTGCACAGTGAACAAGTCTGTATGATCATGTTCACACACCACCAAGAAACCTGAAGACACAAAAGAGAATAGTAAAACCAAAAACACTCAGTTTGAAAAAATGTTGCAGTAATCCGCAAGTGCTAGTAAAAGATGTAAAAAACAGGGTATTTGGTTGATACGTTTTTTGCAAAAAATGTATACTAAGCTGCTCTACCAATCTTCACGGTATACCCTTATCAGAGCAGTCCTAACTAATGTATGCAATCCCTATCTGATGTATTTAAAAACCTGATCATCTGTATATAACCTGTGTGAACAGGGTTCAGAGAGGAAAAATCCATGTGTGCATACAGAGTAGAACAGCTTTTGTGCAGATAGCCCAAGAGGAGTGGTGGAACTCCCCAGTCTTGTAGACACAAGAGAACAATTATGGAAACAGGAACACATGGGCTACTTGCACAGTGAACAAGTCTGTATGATCATGTTCACACACCACCAAGAAACCTGAAGACACAAAAGAGAATAGTAAAACCAAAAACACTCAGTTTGAAAAAATGTTGCAGTAATCCGCAAGTGCTAGTAAAAGATGTAAAAAACAGGGTATTTGGTTGATACGTTTTTTGCAAAAAATGTATACTAAGCTGCTCTACCAATCTTCACGGTATACCCTTATCAGAGCAGTCCTAACTAATGTGTGCAATCCCTATCTGATGTATTTAAAAACCTGATCATCTGTATATAACCTGTGTGAACAGGGTTCAGAGAGGAAAAATCCATGTGTGCATACAGGGTAGAACAGCTTTTGTGCAGATAGCCCAAGAGGAGTGGTGGAACTCCCCAGTCTTGTAGACACAAGAGAACAATTATGGAAACAGGAACACATGGGCTACTTGCACAGTGAACAAGTCTGTATGATCATGTTCACACACCACCAAGAAACCTGAAGACACAAAAGAGAATAGTAAAACCAAAAACACTCAGTTTGAAAAAATGTTGCAGTAATCCGCAAGTGCTAGTAAAAGATGTAAAAAACAGGGTATTTGGTTGATACGTTTTTTGCAAAAAATGTATACTAAGCTGCTCTACCAATCTTCACGGTATACCCTTATCAGACCAGTCCTAACTAATGTATGCAATCCCTATCTGATATATTTAAAAACCTGATCATCTGTATATAACCTGTGTGAACAGGGTTCAGAGAGGAAAAATCCATGTGTGAATACAGGGTAGAACAGCTTTTGTGCAGATAGCCCAAGAGGAGTGGTGGAACTCCCCAGTCTTGTAGACACAAGAGAACAATTATGGAAACAGGAACACATGGGCTACTTGCACAGTGAACAAGTCTGTATGATCATGTTCACACACCACCAAGAAACCTGAAGACACAAAAGAGAATAGTAAAACCAAAAACACTCAGTTTGAAAAAATGTTGCAGTAATCCGCAAGTGCTAGTAAAAGATGTAAAAAACAGGGTATTTGGTTGATACGTTTTTTGCAAAAAATGTATACTAAGCTGCTCTACCAATCTTCACGGTATACCCTTATCAGAGCAGTCCTAACTAATGTATGCAATCCCTATCTGATGTATTTTAAAACCTGATCATCTGTATATAACCTGTGTGAACAGGGTTCAGAGAGGAAAAATCCATGTGTGCATACAGGATAGAACAGCTTTTGTGCAGATAGCCCAAGAGGAGTGGTGGAACTCCCCAGTCTTGTAGACACAAGAGAACAATTATGGAAACAGAAACACATGGGCTACTTGCACAGTGAACAAGTCTGTATGATCATGTTCACACACCACCAAGAAACCTGAAGACACAAAAGAGAATAGTAAAACCAAAAACACTCAGTTTGAAAAAATGTTGCAGTAATCCGCAAGTGCTAGTAAAAGATGTAAAAAACAGGGTATTTGGTTGATACGTTTTTTGCAAAAAATGTATACTAAGCTGCTCTACCAATCTTCACGGTATACCCTTATCAGAGCAGTCCTAACTAATGTATGCAATCCCTATCTGATGTATTTAAAAACCTGATCATCTGTATATAACCTGTGTGAACAGGGTTCAGAGAGGAAAAATCCATGTGTGCATACAGGATAGAACAGCTTTTGTGCAGATAGCCCAAGAGGAGTGGTGGAACTCCCCAGTCTTGTAGACACAAGAGAACAATTATGGAAACAGGAACACATGGGCTACTTGCACAGTGAACAAGTCTGTATGATCATGTTCACACACCACCAAGAAACCTGAAGACACAAAAGAGAATAGTAAAACCAAAAACACTCAGTTTGAAAAAATGTTGCAGTAATCCGCAAGTGCTAGTAAAAGATGTAAAAAACAGGGTATTTGGTTGATACGTTTTTTGCAAAAAATGTATACTAAGCTGCTCTACCAATCTTCACGGTATACCCTTATCAGAGCAGTCCTAACTAATGTATGCAATCCCTATCTGATGTATTTAAAAACCTGATCATCTGTATATAACCTGTGTGAACAGGGTTCAGAGAGGAAAAATCCATGTGTGCATACAGGGTAGAACAGCTTTTGTGCAGATAGCCCAAGAGGAGTGGTGGAACTCCCCAGTCTTGTAGACACAAGAGAACAATTATGGAAACAGGAACACATGGGCTACTTGCACAGTGAACAAGTCTGTATGATCATGTTCACACACCACCAAGAAACCTGAAGACACAAAAGAGAATAGTAAAACCAAAAACACTCAGTTTGAAAAAATGTTGCAGTAATCCGCAAGTGGGCCTAGGAGCAGTGTCTGCACGTCAGCAGAGTAGCCCGCCTGTGAAACTAACTACTCTGCCTGTGTATCTCTATTTTCACTGCATCTAATCCAGTTAATCGTTTTGGGCCTAGGAGCAGTGTCTGCACATCAGCAGAGTAGCCCGCCTGTGAAACAAACTATACCGCCTGTGTATCTCAATTTTCACTGCATCTAATCCAGTTAATAGTTTAGGGCCTAGGAGCAGTGTCTGCACGTCAGAAGAGTATCCCGCCTGTGAAACAAACTATAGCGCCTGTGTATCTCAATTTTCACTGCATCTAATCCAGTTAATAGTTTAGGGCCTAGGAGCAGTGTCTACACGTCAGCAGAGTAGCCCGCCTGTGAAACAAACTATACCACCTGTGTATCTCAATTTTCACTGCATCTAATCCAGTTAATAGTTTAGGGCCTAGGAGTAGTGTTTGCACGTTAGCAGAGTAGCCCGCCTTTGAAACAAACTATACCGCCTGTGTATCTCAATTTTCACTGCATTCAATCCAATTATTAGTTTTGGGCCTAGTACCACAGTTTGGCCACTCAGCTCTGCTCGGTTTTCATCCATCGGTTGTTGTGCCAACAACTACAGGTACAGAGTTGCCAATTAGTTAAGCACTAAGATGAGTGGCAAAAGGCCTGCTGCTGGTGGAAAGGGGAATAGACGTGTTGGAAAAGAAAAAAAAGGTTGTGTCCGTGGGGTAGGTGGTAAAGCAACAGTAACATCTGCAGAAGAAAGACCATCTTCCAGCCAAAGTAAGATGTCTACTTCTTTTCGTGGACAATCTGATATGATCCCTTTCTTACGACCATCGCTACAAGCATAGCCAAAAATTCCAGATGAGGCACAAAAACAGCAGGTGCTTGAACGGATATCAAGTGCTCGTTCAAGTGGGCTCTCCTCCATGTTAACTTCAACATCACAACTACTCCAGTCCTCAGAGTTGTCACCCCAATCGCACTTACTTCCTCACAGCTCCCAAATCTCCAGCTGCCCGTCACAGCATGGGGTAACACAAATGGTTGAGTCTGTAGAGCTGTTTACGCATACTATACCCTGGGAATCAGAGGTCTGCTCCAGAGCTTCTGTGAATCCAGACGAGAAAATAATCTGCACTGATGCGAGGAATCTTTGTGAGTCGGATCCAGGCCCAGATGAAGGTTCTGAGCATAATGTAGACCCTCGTTCCCAAACTGTAACTCCTGTTGGTGGAGACAATGAGGAAGATGATGATGAGACTGAGATACCTGATTGGAATGAAAACTTGACTTTTCGGTCAGGGCAGGAAGAGGTTGGCTCTGAGGACAACGGGTGTGAGAACACACAGGATGGTGATGACGAGGTTGTAGACCCCATTTACTGTCAACCCCCAGTCCGCCAGTCCATGAAGTCAGCAGAGGAGGTGGAGGAGGATGCTAGAGACGAGTCTGACGACAAGGTAATGGTGCGCCTTCCTGGACAGAGACGGAGTACTGGAAGCACGTCAACAACTTCATCCTCAACCCCATCTGTGCCTCAGACCAGAAGTCGTGGTGGCTCTTCAGGTCGCACGGGCTCTAAGCCTTGCACAGCCTGGGCATTTTTTGACATTGCAAAGGATGACCCAACTCATGTTGTCTGTAAGATTTGTCAACAAAATCTCAGTAGAGGCCAAAAAATCACTAGCTTGAGTACTTCATGCATGAACCGTCACATGGATATGAGGCATAAGTTGCAGTGGGAAGCTCACTGTGCTACAATGCGGCCTAGTGGGCCTCTTCATCCTCTGTGACTGTGGGGACAGCAGTCGCACATGGTTTTGAATGCAGACCTTCCACCTCTTTACCTGCAATAGCCAGTGTGATTGGCAGGTCATCAGGATATTTGCAAGTGGTAACACCTGCTGGTGTTGAGCGCTCTCCGACATCGAAACCACATTTTAATCAAGGCAACATAACATCTCCGCCTGCACCTTCTTCACAGACCAGCAGTTTGCCGGGGACACCCTACTCAACTCCGTCTAAGCACGGCAGCCAGCTCTCAGTCCCTCAGATGTGGACAAGTAAAAGACCATTTCCTCCTAGCCATGACAAAGCTAAGAGGTTGAATTTCTCCATCTGCAAGCTGTTGGCTACAGAAATGCTGCCTTTCCGCCTGGTGGACACATAGGATTTTCGAGACCTTATGTCCATCGCAGTGCCCCAGTACCAGATGCCCAGTCGCCACTACTTCTCAAAGAAAGCTGTGCCTGCGCTACACCAGCATGTCGCACACAACATCACCGCTTCCTTGAGAAACTCTGTGTGTGACAGGGTGCATTTCACCACAGACACTTGGACGAGTAGACATGGACAGGGGCATTACATGTCGGTGACTGGGCACTGGGTAACTACGGCGACATCAGGAGAAGGGGCTGCTGTCCAAGTCTTGCCATCGTCATGAGTTGCTCATCGATCCTCTGTATCTAGAAGTTCCTCCACTGCTTCTGCCTCCTCAACCTCCTCTCGGTCCTCCACCTGCACCCAAAGCCTGTCTGGTAATTCCACCCGCGTTGTAACTGTGCAGAAGGAATCCTGCACACCTCCTCACTATGCTGTCACCAGGGCTCAATGGCATCAGGCAGTGTTTACATTGAAATGTCTGGGAAATGTGAGTCACACAGCTGAGGAGTTGTGGTCAGCTCTGGAGAGCGAGTTCCATCAATGGTTGTCTCCACTCAACCTGCAGCCAGGGAAGGCTGTGTGCGACAATGCTGCAAACCTGGGTGAGGCCCTTCACCGGGGCAATGTCACACACGTGCCTTGTTTGGCTCAGGTTTTGAACCTGGATGTCCAGCAATTTTTATCCGACTATCCCGGACTAGATGGGCTTCTGCAGAGGCCACGGTCGCTGTCTGCTCACTTCCACCATTCGCATCCCGCAGCTCGACGACTTGCATCACTACAGAAGTTGTTGGACCTGCCAGTTCACCGGCTGAAATGCAATGTGCCCACACAGTGGAATTCAACTCTGCACATGTTGCAGCGACTGTGGCAGCACAGACGAGCCCTGGACAATATGTTATGACGTATAGCCTGGGCCAACGAGATCAAGAGGTGGGGCAAATCACGCTGCAGGAGTGGTCTCAGATCAGGGACCTATGCACCCTTCTGCACAGTTTTGAAATAGCGACGAAGATGTTTAATGCTGACGATGCCATTATCAGCATGACCATTCCGGTGATTTACATGCTGGAGCACACCTTAAACAGTGTTCAGATTCAGGTGGTATAACAAGAGGAGGAGGAGGAGGAGGAGGAGGAGGAACAGGAGGAGTCGTATGTGGAAGGGATCATATTTACAAGGTCAAGAAGGTTGGCAGCACCAAGGCGGCTGGCATTGGAGGCTGGGGGAGAGGGATTACTGAGGGCGCATGGTAGCAGCCAAACTGTTGAGGAAGGTGCAGGAGGCGAGGAAGAAGTGGAGGACGAACTGGTGCTGGGCATGGAAGACTCATCAGATGAGGGAGACCTTGATCAAATTTCTGTTGTGCGAGGTTGGGGGGAGAGGGCTGACGAATGAAGCATGATTCTCACCTCGCCACCACCAAGACAACAAGGACTTGGTCCTCCTGGATGCGCAAGACACATGAGTGCCTTCTTGCTGCACTACCTGCAACATGACCCTCAGATTGTCAGAATCCGAAGTAATGCCGACTACTGGGTTGCCACACTCTTAGATCCCCGGTATAAAAGCAAATTTGGCGAAATAATTCCTGCCATAGAAAGGGATTCACGCATGCAGGAGTATCAGCATAGACTGTTACAGAATCTAACATCTGCTTTTCCACAAAACACCAGTGGTGCACGTAGTGAATCTCTGAGTTCTAACTTGCCATCCGTGGGACTATCGAGTCATCACTCAAACCGTAACAGTAACATCGTATCTGGTGGTAACAGCAATTTTTTCCAATTGTTTCAAGATTTTTTTAGACAATCCTTTGCAAGGCCACAGGTGACAAGAAGTCTGACGCACAGCCAACGCCTAGAGAGGATGGTACAAGAGTATTTCCAAGTTAACATCGATGCCATGACTGTGGAACTGGACCCTAGCTCATTTTGGACTTCCAATCTTGAAAAATGGCCTGAGCTCGTCACTCATGCCTTGGAGATCTTGTCGTGCCCTGCAGCCAGCGTTCTCTCTGAACTTGTCTTCAGCGCTGCTGGTGGTGTGCTGACAGATAAGCGCACGCGGCTGTCCAGTGACAATGTAGACAGACTAACGTTCATCAAGATGAACAAATCCTGAATCCGCAAGGACTTTTTTACCCCTGTGTCATCTTGGGGAGACTAAAAGCTTGATGATTTTTGAAAATCACCTCACCAACCGTTTTAAAAAACTTTGGTGAAATTGATGCCACTTAAGTGGTGTCTGTGGCCAAATTTTTGAAGAAAATGGAGACTCTTTTATTTAGTCCCCTTGCTGATTTTTACATGACGTTGCCATCGTCAATTCCAGGTGGGTGGGGTCATCTGCAAAGTTGTTTCCTCATACTATGGCCTAGGATTCAGAGGTCTGCTCCAAAGCTTCAGTGTCTGCTAGTCAGCAGAGTAGCCCAGCCACCCACTGCCTGTTTACCTAAGTACTATTTTTAATGGCATCTGGCCCAAGAAATCCTTTTGGGCCTAATAGAATTTGGTGCTACTCAGCAGCATACCCCACCCATGAAGCAAGCTACACCGCCTGTTTACCTAACTACTATTTTCAAAAAAACCCTGTTTTGGAGAGAAGAACAGACAAACCGCGGCGCCCTAAGTGTGTAAACACAATATTATAGTCTTTAAAGGGTGCACAATTTTATGCACTCACCTGATAAAAGACTAAAATGGCTTTAGATCGTGTATCCTCCAAATTCCCTCTGAGATACTTTTTAATATACAGGGCTTGCAGCTTGCCTCGGGTGGATCCAAGTGAGAGAGCCAGAGTAAGGCTCACACAGGATGAGTAGTTCAAGAAAAGCACATCCAGCCCATGAATGGCAGCGCTTCCCAGGACTCACATTCAAAGATGATATTTCATATTTTTTTTATTTCATAACTTAAAATAGAAGAGATACAACGCGTTTCGGATACAGTATATATCCTTCTTCAGGTATCATAAAAACACAGTACAAATCCTACTAGTATAAAATTCAATTACACTTATATATAGTATCAAACCTTTTATCCCAGTCTCAGAAACTTGATTTGGGGTGTGGACCAAGTTCAGGAAAACACCCACTGATTGATACAGCCTTGTTAACATTGATGCAAGAAAGAGCGCAAAAAAAAAAAAAATGAATAAATATATCAAAGAAAAAAAAAAACACAAGAAAAAAAATATAAAAAAAATAAAAATAAATAAAAATAAAAAATAAAAATAAAATATCCTTTAAACTCTCTCTATGATATCATTCAATCCATTTGGAAATAATGTTCCCAAACGATATATCCAAAACGTTTCTTTCCTGTTTAAAAGAGCATTCCTGTTTGCAACTCCAGAGGGTATCTGCTCCACTGGAGTTACTGTTATGTTAAAAATTTTATTATGTTTAAGTAGTAGATGCCTTGAGAGACTATGTTTTAAAAAGCCATTTTTTGCTCTATTTCTGTGGCCATTAATGCGGGACCGCAGTGTCTGTACAGTGCGTCCCACATACTGCAAACCACAACTGCATGTGATGACATATACAACATGATCACTACTACAGGTGAGTCTTTGTGAGATTTCAAAGACATCACCAGTATTATTGCATTTAATAGTTTTAGCCCCATGATCTAGGATCCCACAGGTACAACATTTTTTGGAGTTACATTTAAAAACTCCGGTGCCTTGAAGAACTCCACATAAAGTTTGATCCTTATTTTTATAAATGTTTTTTCTTTTTGGATCCAACTGTTTTTTTAATTTACTGGGGGCCACCAAATTTTTCAAAGTTTTCCCCCTTCTATATGTAATCCCTGGTTTATCAGGGAGATGTTTTCCCAAGACAGGGTCACGCTTCAAGATGTACCAATATTTAGAAAGCACAGTTCTTATGATTTTATTGCCCCTATTGAATGTTGTCACAAAATTCAATTTCCAGCGATCATCACTTTTTTCCTTACCAGTAGTCAAAATATCCCCCTTCCTGTTTTTTTCCTTTTAAACATTCCTCCTGTGTTTTTATTTTGTTGTCCCTATATGCACCATTTATTAAATTTTTCGGGTATCTTTTTTCCTTGAATTTTCTTTTTAAAATTTTAGACTGAGCTACATAATCAGATTCTCTTGTACAATTCTTTCTGATGCGATAAAATTGGCTGTGGGGTATATTAACCTTCCACTTCTTGTAATGTGCACTATTGAAATCTAAAAAGCCATTTGAATCCACTTTTTTGAAGTGGGATTTTGTGATGATTTTTTTACCACTATAGCTGATCTCTAAATCAAGAAATACCATTTTTTCTTTATTAATTTGTGATGTAAAGGTAATCCCCCAGGTGTTATTATTGAGCTCCTTTATTAATTGTGCCGCTTCCTCCTCTGTCCCCTTCCATATGATAATCAGATCATCTATGAAGCGCTTGTAAAGCCTTATCTTGTCATAGAAAACAGGCTTAGAAAGTGACGATGAGGACTCGAATCGCCCCATGAATAAGTTTGCGAAACTTGGCGCGACCCGAGTCCCCATCGCGGTGCCGAGCAACTGTAAGTACAGTACGCCTTCAAAAATGAACACATTGTGTTCAAGAATGAATTTCAGACCCTTTAACAGAAAATCTCTTTGTTCGGGGAGCATCTCTGTCTCTGCTAAATAAAAACCCACTGCATTTACCCCCATTTTGTGATCTATGTTGGAATATAATGAATTAACATCCAATGAGATACAGGAATAGTTATCTTCCCATTCAATATCCCTCAGTTCTTCGATTAATTGTGTGGAATCTCTCAAATATGAAGGAAGAGACTTTACTAGATCTTGTAAAAACAAGTCAATAAAATGAGAAAGATGACAGGTTAAAGACCCTATTCCTGATATAATTGGTCTACCAGGTGGTTTTTCACAGTTCTTATGCACTTTTGGTAGATGATAAAATAACGCCATGGTTGGTGCAGGATTTGATAAAAACCTTTTTTCTGTTTTATTGAGAATGTTTCTCTCATAGGCTTCCTTAATCATATGGTGATAGTCCTGAACAAAGGATTGTGTAGGATCTTCTTTTAGAATTTTGTAATATCTCATATCAGACAATATGTTCAAAGCTTCCTCAATATAGTCAGATCTATTTTGCACAACTACTCCCCCTCCTTTATCAGCTTGCCTTATTAATATATCTGTATTTTGTCTCAAATCCTCCAATGCCATTTTCTCTCTTTTAGAGATATTGTTCTCCTTTTTTATCTTGTTTTTTTCCAATTCCATACTTTTGGATTTTATGTTTATTATTATTATTTTCCCATTTCCTAAATTCTTCAGATACTAATGAAAAAAAAGTATCTATATTTGGTCCTCTGTGTTGATGAGGATTAAATACAGATTTTGGGTGTACCTCCTTGTGGATATATTCCCTTTCTTTGTTTGTCTCTATTGGGATCAGTAATTTTTTGGGATCCCCAATGTCCCCATTTTTTTCGTTCAACAAGAAATGCCTTTTGAGAGTGAGTTTGCGAGAGTACGCATTTAAATTTAAATTTATTTAAATGCGTACACTCGCAAACTCATCAACACAGAGGACCAAATATAGATACTTTTTTTTCATTAGTATCTGAAGAATTTAGGAAATGGGAAAATAATAATAATAAACATAAAATCCAAAAGTATGGAATTGGAAAAAACAAGATAAAAAAGGAGAACAATATCTCTAAAAGAGAGAAAATGGCATTGGAGGATTTGAGACAAAATACAGATATAGTAATAAGGCAAGCTGATAAAGGAGGGGGAGTAGTTGTGCAAAATAGATCTGACTATATTGAGGAAGCTTTGAACATATTGTCTGATATGAGATATTACAAAATTCTAAAAGAAGATCCTAGACAATCCTTTGTTCAGGACTATCACCATATGATTAAGGAAGCCTATGAGAGAAACATTCTCAATAAAACAGAAAAAAGGTTTTTATCAAATCCTGCACCAACCATGGCGTTATTTTATCATCTACCAAAAGTGCATAAGAACTGTGAAAAACCACCTGGTAGACCAATTATATCAGGAATAGGGTCTTTAACCTGTCATCTTTCTCATTATATTGACTTGTTTTTACAAGATCTAGTAAAGTCTCTTCCTTCATATTTGAGAGATTCCACACAATTAATCGAGGAACTGAGGGATATTGAATGGGAAGATAACTATTCCTTTATCTCATTGGATGTCAATTCATTATATTCCAACATAGATCACAAAATGGGGGTAAATGCAGTGGGTTTTTATTTAGCAGAGACAGAGATGCTCCCCGAACAAAGAGATTTTCTGTTAAAGGGTCTGAAATTCATTCTTGAACACAATGTGTTCATTTTTGAAGGCGTACTGTACTTACAGTTGCTCGGCACCGCGATGGGGACTCGGGTCGCGCCAAGTTTCGCAAACTTATTCATGGGGCGATTCGAGTCCTCATCGTCACTTTCTAAGCCTGTTTTCTATGACAAAATAAGGCTTTACAAGCGCTTCATAGATGATCTGATTATCATATGGAAGGGGACAGAGGAGGAAGCGGCACAATTAATAAAGGAGCTCAATAATAACACCTGGGGGATTACCTTTACATCACAAATTAATAAAGAAAAAATGGTATTTCTTGATTTAGAGATCAGCTATAGTGGTAAAAAAATCATCACAAAATCCCACTTCAAAAAAGTGGATTCAAATGGCTTTTTAGATTTCAATAGTGCACATTACAAGAAGTGGAAGGTTAATATACCCCACAGCCAATTTTATCGCATCAGAAAGAATTGTACAAGAGAATCTGATTATGTAGCTCAGTCTAAAATTTTAAAAAGAAAATTCAAGGAAAAAAGATACCCGAAAAATTTAATAAATGGTGCATATAGGGACAACAAAATAAAAACACAGGAGGAATGTTTAAAAGGAAAAAACAGGAAGGGGGATATTTTGACTACTGGTAAGGAAAAAAGTGATGATCGCTGGAAATTGAATTTTGTGACAACATTCAATAGGGGCAATAAAATCATAAGAACTGTGCTTTCTAAATATTGGTACATCTTGAAGCGTGACCCTGTCTTGGGAAAACATCTCCCTGATAAACCAGGGATTACAACTAGAAGGGGGAAAACTTTGAAAAATTTGGTGGCCCCCAGTAAATAAAAAAAACAGTTGGATCCAAAAAGAAAAAACATTTATAAAAATAAGGATCAAACTTTATGTGGAGTTCTTCAAGGCACCGGAGTTTTTAAATGTAACTCCAAAAAATGTTGTACCTGTGGGATCCTAGATCATGGGGCTAAAGCTATTAAATGCAATAATACTGGTGATGTCTTTGAAATCTCACAAAGACTCACCTGTAGTAGTGATCATGTTGTATATGTCATCACATGCAGTTGTGGTTTGCAGTATGTGGGACGTACTGTACAGACACTGCGGTCCCGCATTAATGGCCACAGAAATAGAGCAAAAAATGGCTTTTTAAAACATAGTCTCTCAAGGCATCTACTACTTAAAAATAATAAAATTTTTAACATAACACTAACTCCAGTTGAGCAGATACCCTCTGGAGTTGCAAACAGGAATGCTCTTTTAAACAGGAAAGAAACGTTTTGGATATATCGTTTGGGAACATTATTTCCAAATGGATTGAATGATATCATAGAGAGAGTTTAAAGGATATTTTATTTTCATTTTTTATTTATTTTTATTTTTTTATATTTTTTTCTTGTGTTTTTTTTTTTTTTTTTTTCTTTGATATATTTATTCATTTTTTTTTTTTTTGCTCTCTTTCTTGCATCAATGTTAACAAGGCTGTATCAATCAGTGGGTGTTTTCCTGAACTTGGTCCACACCCCAAATCAAGTTTCTGAGACTGGGATAAAAGGTTTGATACTATATATAAGTGTAATTGAATTTTATACTCGTAGGATTTGTACTGTGTTTTTATGATACCTGAAGAAGGATATATACTGTATCCGAAACGCGTTGTATCTCTTCTATTTTAAGTTATGAAATAAAAAAAAATATGAAATATCATCTTTGAATGTGAGTCCTAGGAAGCGCTGCCATTCATGGGCTGGATGTGCTTTTCTTGAACTAACTACTATTTTGTAACGGCATCTAGCCCAGGAAGTCCTTTTGGGCCTAGTAGAATTTGGTGCTACTCAGCAGCGTACCCCACCCATGAAGCAAGCTACACCGCCTGTTTACCTAAGTACTATTTTTTAATGGCATTTGGCCCAGGAAATCCTTTTGGGCCTTGTAGCAATTTCTGCTACTCAGCAGAGTACCCCACCCATGAAGCAAGCTACACCGCCTTCTTTCTTTCTCAATCTAACCCCTCGGCTCTGGGGTGTCCACTCTCCCTTGAGCTCTCTCCTTCTCACAGGTGGACTACCACGTGTTTTCACACTGTGGTGAATCTTTTGGGCCCAGGCATAAGAAGTCGTCGAGGTAATGGATAATATGTACCGCCTTACAAACGTCCATGACGACACATTCGAGGAAGTAACCAAACACCTCAAATAGTGAGCAGGATATGGAGCACTTCATGGGCAAACAGCGATCTGTGTAGTATGCTCCTTCACAGTAGCAGCCCAATGGGAGGACACTATTCGGAGGCACAGGTAGTAACCAGAATGCCCCCTTAATGTCTGTTTTGGCCATTAGGGTGCCCCTTACCAACTTCTTGACCCGCCTGATTGCCTCGTCAAAGGAGGTACAGTACATAGTACTGTACTTGGTTCCGCGTCGATGTTGTCATTTACTGACCTGCCCCTTGGATATGACAAATGGTGGATTAGTCTGAATGTATTGGGTTCATTTTTGGGCACAACTCCCAACGGGGGTACCACTACGTCTTCTAAGGAAAGTGTTCTGAATGGACCCGCCGCCATTCTACCTAAAGATATTTATTTTTTTAGTTTTTTTGTCAAGACGTCTGGGTGTTGGTAGAGTGAGTTTACATTTTTACTCCAGCCTTTCTTGATTTTAGAAGGTCATGACATGCCTATATCTGTGTCTCCTCCTCCTTTTACTCCTCCACCTCTTTTCTTTTTGCATGACTATATGTAATAATAATATATAATAATAATTTTTATTTATATAGCGCCAACATATTCCGCAGCGCTTTACAAATTATAGAGGGGACTTGTACAGACAATAGACATTACAGCATAACAGAAATACAGTTCAAAACAGATACCAGGAGGAGTGAGGGCCCTGCTCGCAAGCTTACAAACTATGGGGAAAAGGGGAGACACGAGAGGTAGATGGTAACAATTGCTTTAGTTATTCGGACCAGCTATAGTGTAAGGCTCAGGTTTTCATGTAAAGCTGCATGAACCAGTTACCTGCCTAAGTATGTAGCAGTACAGACACAGAGGGCTAATACTGCATAAAGTGTATGAGAACATGATGCGAGGAACCTTTTTTTTTTTTTTTTTATTATAAATAGGCCACACAGGGATCGTTAGGTTAATGCATTGAGGCGGTAGGCCAGTCTGAACAAATGAGTTTTTAGGGCACGCTTAAAACTGTGGGGATTGGGGATTAATCGTATTAACCTAGGTAGTGCATTCCAAAGAATCGGCGCAGCACGTGTAAAGTCTTGGAGACGGGAGTGGGAGGTTCTGATTATTGAGGATGCTAACCTGAGGTCATTAGCGGAGCGGAGGGCACGGGTAGGGTGGTAGACTGATACCAGGGAGGAGATGTAGGGTGGTGCTGAGCCATGGAGTGCTATGTAGTTGTGACTTTTCCGTGTGTTTGTTGTGTCTCCTGAGCAGTTTGTCAGCTTTTGGACACCTTCTAAGGTGTTTTCTATGTGTTTTCCATGTGTTTGTATGTGTTTGTGTTTGCCTGCCATTGGTTTCAATGGGGTTCGACGGTGTTCGTCGAACGTTCGATGAACATTTCGTCGAACACGTCCCTGTTCGATGAACCGAACCCAACCCGAACACTAGGGAGGTGGCTCAACACTACCCTTTAATCCAGGCGATTTTCTTTTTTTCTTTTTTTCCCTCCATTTCTTCCAAGAGCCATTTCTTTTTTATTTTTGCATCCACATAGCTGAATGAGGGCTTGCTTTTTGCGGGACAAGTTGTACTTTTGAATGACACCATTCATTCACATGTAAAGCGCCATGGAATAAATGGCGCTTTAATAATAAATAATAATAATAATTCTACCACATAGTGTACTGGAAAACTGGAAACAAATTCAAAAGTGTGTTGAAATTGTAAAAAAAAGTACAATTCCACAATGCTTTTTTTTAGTTTTTTTATTTACCATTTTCATTATAGGGTAAAACTGATCTAGCAATATGATTCTCCAGTTCAGCACAAATGCGCAGATACCAAACATGTATAATGTTTGTTTTATTTAAAATGGTGAAACAAATTCTGAAATTTATTAAAAAAAGATTTTTTGCTTTTGTTGCCATTTTCTGAGACCTGTAATGTTTTCATTTTTCAGGATCTAGTAGACACCCGAAACTCACTGCCAGAAGCTGTGCCCGCACTGCTCCCAGCAGTTTAAGGGCTTGTTTTCACTTGCGATAAACACGTCCGTGTCTCGCATGTGGAAACGAAGCTCTGGCGCCGGCACTCCAGAGCGGAGCGTGCGGCCGCATAGGAACACATGGAGCCGCGCGCTCCGCTCCACAGTGCCGGCACCAGAGCTTCGTTTCCACATGCGAGACACGGACGTGTTCCTCGCAAGTGAAAACAAGCCCTTACCCACTAAATCGTGCCATCGAAAATTATCACAGCATTTAGAAGGCAGGCAGAAGGAGAGGGCTCCCACTACCCTCCAATTGGTGCCCTCACCATGACGTCATTGCCACCAGGTTACGACAAGCCCTTTGACCATACACAAAGCATGGTCTAAGGGGCTTGTGTCAGTGCAAAACTGAGAGCTATAAACTATTGAAATGCTCCTGCACTGCAGTGGTTTATGACCGGAAAAATAAAGGTGCCTTGACAATTTTACCACATGCGGAACGGCATTAAAAAAATTCTGAATTGCTGGTTTTTGTTCATTCTGCCTCCCAAAAATTGGATTAGAAAGCGATAAAATAATGTCATGTGTCCCAAAATGATACCAGTAAAAAACATCAACTCTTCCGACAAAACGTAAGCCCTCACATGACTGTTGGCCAAAATATGGAAAAATGATAGGTCTCAAAATAGGGCAATGTTTTTACAATAAAATTCATCTTTTAGTGTGTAACAGCAGCCAAACATAAAAAGCCGATATAAATCTGGTATCACTGTAATTGTACCGACCCAAAGAATAAAGTTGTCTAATTACTTATACTGCACGAGGAATAGCATACAAAATAAATAAAACCAATTCTTCACCTGCTGTTGATTTGTTCATTCTGCCTCACAAAGCTCACAGTAATGCTCGGCGCCCATTTATCCTGCGTTTTGCACTGAGCGCTTATACACCTGGGTAAATTTCTGAAATATGTGATTCAGACAGAACCCCTTGATGTACGAGTCCCAATAATAATGCAGATGGAGGCACTGTGGACACCATCTGGCCTATGATCCGGCGGTGTCCGTCTTTTTAGGCATGCATAAAAGCGTAGTCCACCTCAGTTTTGGGCACTTCTGAAAAAAAGGACACCGCTGAACAGAGGCCAGATGGAGTCCAGATTAACTCATTTGCCTCATTGTAGTGAATGGATCCCTTGGGGGTTTCATCTGAATCAGGTCACTCAGAGATTTACTGTAGATGGAAACCCCAAAGTGAGTGTTCTTCCATGGGACGGCAGATAAATGTGATCCATAATGTTATGTAAAATGTTCCCAACAAAATCTTTAAATCAATCCACAAAAAAAGGAATTCCCCACTCAGGTTCATCATCTGTCAGTGGGAATATAGAGGTCTTCCACGTTACTGGTAGTACAAAGGCTCTGGAAAAGCGCTATGGCTACTCAACCCCAAAAGGAATATAGCATATTCTGCGCTCCCAAATCCAAATGCCCCCCTCCCTTCTGAACCCCACAATGTGCCTAAACCACATTTAACATCCACGTTTAGAATATCTGTATCAATGAGAGCCTGCCTAATTTACGGGTGACTGTCTCCAGAATCACAAGCAGAACTGGGCACTACAACGGCAGTTTGCTGTTTTTATTCAGCAACATCCACTGCTGATGGTTTCTGGAAAACACCCATGGAGTCAAAATCATTATTACACCTGTAGATAAATTCCCAAAGGGGTGTAATTTCCAAAAAGGGGTCACTTGAGGGGGGATTCTGCTCTTTTAGCACTAACGGGCTCTGTATGTGGAGCTCGCAAACTATTCTAGAAAAATCTGTGCTCTAGGAGGCTCAAGTTTTATGGCTAAACAGTACTGTACAGCCCCTTTTGGGTATTTCTACATTCAGCAGAAATTGTGGGTCAAATTTTGGTGACATTTTTACCCATTTCCCCCATGTGAAAATGTAAAATCTGGGGCTAAAACAAAATTTTGCTGGTAAAAATGCAATAATTTTTTTTCCACTGCTCAATGGTAAAAGGTTCCGTGACACACCTGTGGTGCCAATATGATCATTGCACCTCTAGATGAATTCATTGAGAGGTGTAGTTTGCAAAATGGGTTCACTTATGGAGGGGTTCTGCTGTTCTGGCACCTAAAGGGCTCTCCCAGTGGGTCATGGCGCCCACAAACCGTAAACAGTAAAATCTGCACAATAATATTGTGCTCCTTCCCTTCTGAACTTTTCATTGTGCCTCAAAAGTATTTCCCGATTACATGTAGGGTATTGGCGCACTCAGGAGAAGTTTTTACAACAGACTGAGGTCCATTTTTTCCTCTTAGCCCATATAAAAATGAAAAACTTGGGACTAAAACAACATATTAGTGGTAAAAATCTAATTATTCTTTCTTCACAGCACAATGGTATAAAATTCTGTGAGGCACATGTTGTATCAATATGATTACTGCACCCCTAGATGAATTCAATGGAGGGTGCACTTTGTAAAATGATGTCACTTATGGAGGGTTACTGCTGTTCTGGCACCTGTTCTGAGCTTTCTACTGTGCCTGAAAGTTGTTTTCTACAACATATGGGGTATTGGTGTACTCAGGAGAAATTGCACAAAAAAACTTGAGGTCCATTTTCTCCTGCTATTCTTGTGAAAATGAAAAAAAAATTGGGCTATAATAACATTTTGTGGGAAAAATATATATTTTTATATATTTTTTAATTTTCACGGATCAACATTGTAAAATTTTGTGATGCACCTGTGGATTCAAGGTTGATCACCACACATCTAGGTAAATTCCTTCTACTTTCCAAAATGGGGTCACTTGTGGGGAATTTCCACTGTTTGTACACATCAGGAGCTCTCTAAACACAATATGACACCAGCAGATCATTCCATCAAACTCTGTGTCCGAAAACGTCACTCCTTCCTTTCTGAGCCCTGCCATGCTCTTTTCTCCCACATGTGGGGGAAGAGAAATTTCACAACAAATTGTGGGTTCCATTTTCTCCTGTTACCCTTGTGAAAATAAAGAAAATGCGGTTTAATGTGCTAACCGCACATCTAGATAAAGTTCATGAGGGGTCTAGCTTCCAAAATGGGGACACTTGTGGCGCTCTTTACCTTCCAAACCATACCATGTGCCCAAACGGTAGTTTTCCCCCACATTTGGGGTATCGACGTACTCAGGAAAAATAGCACAATAATTTTTTTGCATCCATTTTCTTCTATTATACTTGGCAAAATAAAAAAAAATGGGGTTAAAATAACATTTTTGTGGAAAAAATGTGATTTTGTATTTTCACTGCTCAACTTAATAAATTTCTGTGAAGCACCTGGGTGTTCGAGGTGCTCACCACACATCAATATAAGTTTCTTGAGGGGTCTGGTTTCCAAAATGTTGTCACTTGTGGGTGTTTATACTGTTTAGTCACATTAGGGGTTCTCCAAATGCGACATGGCGGCCACTCTTGAATCCAGACAATTTTGCTTTAAAAAGGTCGAACAGTGCTTCTCCCCTTCTGAGCTCTCCTGTGGGTAGTTTTACCCAACATATGAACGTATCCAGGAGAAATTGTACAACAAATTTTGAGGTCCATTTTGTCCTGTTTGTCTTGTAAAAATAAAAAAAATTGGAGTCTAAAGTAAAAATTTTATGAAAAAAAGTTAAATGTTTTTTTTTACATTCCAATAATTCCTGTGAAGCACCTGAAGGGTTAATAAACTTCTTGACTGTGGTTTTGAGTACTTTGAAGGGTGTAATTTTTAGAATGGTGTCAGTTTGTGGTATTTTCTTTCATATGGGCCACACTTCAAACGTGATGTGGTCCCGTAAAAAATGGTTTTGTAAATTTTGCTGGAAAAATGAGAATTCGCTGGTCAACTTTTAACCATTCTAACTCCCTAGCAAACAAAAATAGTGCTGATGTAAAGTAGACATGTGGGACATGTTATTTATTTTGTGTACCATAACTATCTGGTTTAAGGACATAGAAATTAAAACTTTGAAAATTGCTAAATTTTCCAAATTTTCGCAAAGTTTCTAATTTTTTTTTACAAATAAACACAAGTCATATTGAAAAATTTTTACCACTATCATGAAGTACAATGTGTAGTGAAAGAAAGCATACTCAGAATCAGTAAGATCCATTGAAGCTTTCCAGAGTTATTACCACATAAAGTGTCACTGGTTAGAAATGTTAAACTTTTCCTGGTCATGAAGGTGAAAATAGTTTTGGGGTTAATGCTATTATCAGTGTAGCTCCTGCTGTAGATGCTGAGGACCCCAGAGAAGTGGTGTCCCTGAACAATTGCCCAGTCTCCTCCTCCCTTTAACGCCGACCCTGACCTTACATTAGGCTCATCTCATTACAGAACAACTAGACCACATATTAGGTATACATTTCTCTCACTTTCGACAGTGGCAGTAGAAAAAACCTTTCAGCTTTGGCCCTGACTTTTTACCTGGCACTAGTTTTGGCCCTGAATTTTTACTGTAGCATTCTCCCCGTCCACTTTACCTAGTCCAGTGTAAGTTCAGGACTTTACCACCAGTCAAGGCCTCAGTCATTCTGGACAACCACCTCTCGCTGCAGCAATTCTTCTGATGTACAAGCATTGGAGATCTTCCTCAGTCTCAAACAGGACCTAACTACAGTCTCTCATAGGTTTGAACACATCACCATCAACCACCACTGGTTCTCTTACTGGGCAGACTCACATCTAGAGTTTTCCCCCCCTAGGATGATATTATACTTCAGCCTCACTGTACTGTGATCCATACAGCAACCCCCTCTACTTGCCTAGCCCTAGGTATACCAGTATTCAGTTCGTTAGATTGTGGTGCCCTGTGTTTGTGTCACCACAAAATGGTCAAATATGTACTATTTTATATGTGTCTTCTAAATTATGGGACTTATGCTTTCTCTGCTGGGGACAACTGCACACACAATATACCCTGCTCCCTTACTCTGTCTGAAGCTTTGAGCTTTGCAGAGATACCTTAACTGAGAGGGGAAGAGCATAGTTAGTCTATGAGGAGACAGTGTGTGAAAAAAAAAAGGAGAATGTTCATGGAGGAGAGACATGTGATGTGCTCTCCCCAGGGACAGTGCTGAGAAGGATCAGGACATCAGCCCATAGGCCATCCAGGCTTCCAGAGTCTGGTGGTAAGCTGAGATGCTGTTTGATTTTAATAACCAGCAATGAAGTGTTTTTCCCAGGAGCTACATAGCAACAGTGAATCAGTGAGGGATTGTGCAAGAACAAACACGTGCTTCCCATAGGATTCATGCTGCGGGCTGCCGGGGGAGAAAACAAAGTGAGTATGTGGCTGTACTGGAAGTTTCAGGGTATGTGCACACGTCAGGATTTTCTAGCAGAAATTTCCTGACAAAAACCAGACATTTCTGCCAGAAATCCGCATGTGTTTTTTTCGCGTTTTTTTTTCAGCGTTTTTGACGCGTTTTTGACACGTTTTTGGTGCGTTTTTTGTGCGTTTTTTCCCAAATGCATAGAATAGTGTTGTGAATTCTGTGGTCAAGCTCCCTCCTGTGGTCATGAGTGGTACTTCGGCTGGTTCTGTCTATGAGCTTCCGCTGGTGGATGTGAGTGGGGCTGCGGCTTCTGAGTTTCCTTCCTCAGGTGACGAGGTTAAGTCGTTAGGTGCTGCTCTATTTAACTCCACCTAGTTCTTTGTTCTTGGCCTCCAGTCAATGTTCCAGTATTGGTCTGGCTCTCTCCTGGATCGTTCTTGTGGCCTGTCTGCCCTGCATAAGCTAAGTTCTGCTTGTGTTACTTTTGTTTGCTATATTTTCTGTCCAGCTTGCTATATTGGTTTTTCTTGCTTGCTGGAAGCTCTGAGACGCAGAGGGAGCAAATCCGTACCATTAGTCGGTGCGGAGGGTCTTTTTGCCCCTCTGCGTGGTTGTTTGTAGGTTTTTGTGCTGGCCGCAAAGCTATCTTTCCTATCCTCGGTCTATTCAGTAAGTCGGGCCTCACTTTGCTAAAATCTATTTCATCTCTGTGTTTGTATTTTCATCTTAACTCACAGTCATTATATGTGGGGGGCTGCCTTTTCCTTTGGGGAATTTCTCTGAGGCAAGGTAGGCTTATTTTTCTATCTTCAGGACTAGTTAGTTTCTCAGGCTGTGCCGAGTTGCATAGGGAGCGTTAGGCGCAATCCACGGCTACCTCTAGTGTGGTATGATAGGATTAGGGATTGCGGTCAGCAGAGTTTCCACGTCTCAGAGCTCGTCCTATGTTAGTAACTATCAGGTCACTTTGTGTGCTCTTAACCACTAGGTCCATTGTGGTTCTGAATCACCTGTTCATAACAGTACTGGAGGCCCAAAGTACTAATGCTTCTCAATAGAGGGAAAAGAGAAGTTCTGAGACCATTTTTTTTTCTTTGCCTGTGTTTTGTCTTTCTTTTCCCCTAGACATCAGGGTGGTTCAGAACACAGGTGTAGACATGGACATTCAAGGTCTGTCCTCTTTGATGGATAATCTCGCTATAAGTGTTCAGAACATTCAAGATTTAGTAATTCAGAATCCTATGTTAGAACCTAAAATTCCTATTCCTGAGTTATTTTCTGGAGATAGAGCTAAGTTCCTGAATTTCAAAAATAATTGTAAACTATTTCTGGCTTTGAAACCCCGCTCCTCTGGTGACCCAGTTCAACAAGTAAAGATCATAATTTCTTTATTACGTGGCGACCCTCAAGACTGGGCATTTTCCCTTGCGTTAGGAGATCCTGCATTATGTGATATTGATGCGTTTTTTCTGGCGCTCGGGTTGCTTTATGATGAACCTAATTCAGTGGATCAGGCAGAGAAAATCTTGCTGGCTCTGTGTCAGGGTCAGGATGAGGTAGAGATATATTGTCAGAAATTTAGGAAGTGGTCTGTGCTCACTCAATGGAATGAATGTGCTCTGGCAACAATTTTCAGAAAGGGTCTCTCTGAAGCCCTTAAGGATGTCATGGTGGGATTTCCTATGCCTGCTGGTCTGAATGAGTCTATGTCTTTGGCCATTCAGATTGATCGACGCTTACGTGAGCGTAAAACTGTGCATCATTTGGCGGTATTATCTGAGCATAAACCTGAGCCTATGCAATGCAATAGGACTTTGACCAGAGCTGAACGGCAAGAACACGGACGACGGAATGGGCTGTGTTTTTACTGTGGTGATTCCACTCATGCTATCTCCGATTGTCCTAAGCGCACTAAGCGGTTCGCTGGGTCTGCCACCATTGGTACGGTACAGTCGAAATTTCTTTTGTCCGTTACTTTGATCTGCTCTTTGTCATCCTATTCTGTCATAGCATTTGTGGATTCAGGCGCTGCCCTGAATTTGATGGACTTGGAGTATGCTAGGCGCTGTGGGTTTTTCTTGGAGCCCTTGCAGTATCCTATTCCATTGAGAGGAATTGATGCTACGCCTTTGGCCAAGAATAAGCCTCAGTACTGGACCCAGCTGACCATGTGCATGGCTCCTGCGCATCAGGAGGATATTGGCTTTTTGGTGTTGCATAATCTGCATGATGTGGTCATGTTGGGGTTGCCATGGCTACAAGTCCATAACCCAGTATTGGATTGGAAATCAATGTCTGTGTCCAGCTGGGGTTGTCAGGGGGTACATGGTGATGTTCCATTTCTGTCTATTTCATCATCCACCCCTTCTGAGGTCCCAGAGTTCTTGTCGGATTACCGGGATGTATTTGATGAGCCCAAGTCCAGTGCTCTACCTCCGCATAGGGATTGTGATTGTGCTATCGATTTGATTCCTGGTAGTAAGTTTCCTAAAGGTCGACTGTTTAATTTGTCTGTGCCTGAGCATGCCGCTATGCGGAGTTACGTAAAGGAATCCTTGGAGAAGGGTCATATTCGCCCGTCGTCGTCGCCATTGGGAGCAGGGTTTTTTTTTCGTGGCCAAGAAGGATGGTTCGCTGAGACTTTGTATTGATTACCGCCTTCTAAATAAAATCACGGTCAAATTTCAGTACCCCTTGCCGCTGCTGTCTGATTTGTTTGCTCGGATTAAGGGGGCTGGTTGGTTCACCAAGATAGATCTTCGTGGTGCGTATAATCTTGTGCGCATTAAACAGGGCGATGAATGGAAAACAGCATTTAATACGCCCGAGGGCCATTTTGAGTACCTGGTTATGCCATTCGGGCTTTCTAATGCTCCATCAGTGTTTCAGTCCTTCATGCATGACATCTTCCGAGAGTACCTGGATAAATTCCTGATTGTATACTTGGATGATATTTTGGTCTTCTCGGATGATTGGGAGTCTCACGTGAAGCAGGTCAGAATGGTGTTCCAGGTCCTGCGTGCGAATTCTTTGTTTGTGAAGGGGTCAAAGTGTCTCTTTGGTGTTCAGAAGGTTTCATTTTTGGGTTTCATTTTTTCCCCTTCTACTATCGAGATGGACCCTGTTAAAGTTCAGGCCATTTATGATTGGACTCAGCCGACTTCTCTGAAGAGTCTGCAAAAGTTCCTGGGCTTTGCTAATTTTTATCGTCGCTTCATCAATAATTTTTCTAGTATTGCTAAACCGTTGACTGATTTGACCAAGAAGGGTGCTGATGTGGTCAATTGGTCTTCTGCTGCTGTGGAAGCTTTTCAAGAGTTGAAGCGTCGTTTTTCTTCTGCCCCTGTGTTGTGTCAACCAGATGTTTCACTCCCGTTCCAGGTCGAGATTGATGCTTCTGAGATTGGAGCAGGGGCTGTTTTGTCGCAAAGAAGTTCTGATGGCTCGGTGATGAAACCATGCGCCTTCTTTTCCAGGAAGTTTTCGCCTGCTGAGCGTAATTATGATGTTGGCAATCGAGAGTTGCTGGCCATGAAGTGGGCATTCGAGGAGTGGCATCATTGGCTTGAAGGAGCTAAGCATCACGTGGTGGTCTTGACTGATCACAAGAACTTGACTTATCTCGAGTCTGCCAAACGGTTGAATCCTAGACAGGCTCGTTGGTCGCTGTTTTTCTCCCGTTTTGACTTTGTGGTTTCGTACTTTCCGGGCTCTAAAAATGTGAAGGCGGATGCCCTGTCTAGGAGTTTTGTGCCCAACTCTCCGGGTTTGTCTGAGCCGGCGGGTATTCTCAAAGAGGGGGTAATTTTGTCTGCCATCTCCCCTGATTTGCGGCGGGTGCTGCAAAAATTTCAGGCTAATAGACCTGACCGTTGCCCAGCGGAGAAACTGTTTGTCCCTGATAAATGGACGAGTAGAGTTATCTCTGAGGTTCATTGTTTGGTGTTGGCTGGTCATCCTGGAATCTTTGGTACCAGAGATTTGGTGGCTAGATCCTTTTGGTGGCCGTCTCTGTCACGGGATGTGCGTTCGTTTGTGCAGTCCTGTGGGATTTGTGCTCGGGCTAAGCCCTGCTGTTCTCATGCCAGTGGGTTGCTTTTGCCCTTGCCAGTCCCGAAGAGGCCCTGGACTCATATCTCTATGGATTTTATTTCGGATCTCCCCGTCTCTCAAAAAATGTCGGTCATTTGGGTTGTTTGTGATCGCTTCTCGAAGATGGTCCATTTGGTACCCTTGTCTAAATTGCCTTCCTCCTCTGATTTGGTGCCATTGTTCTTCCAGCATGTGGTTCGTTTACATGGCATTCCGGAGAACATCGTTTCTGACAGAGGTTCCCAGTTTGTTTCGAGGTTTTGGCGAGCCTTTTGTGCTAGGATGGGCATTGATTTGTCTTTTTCCTCGGCTTTCCATCCCTCAGACAATTGGCCAGACTGAACGAACCAATCAGACCTTGGAAACATATCTGAGATGTTTTGTTTCTGCTGATCAGGATGATTGGGTGTCCTTTTTGCCTTTGGCTGAGTTCGCCCTTAATAATTGGGCCAGCTCGGCTACTTTGGTTTCGCCGTTTTTCTGCAATTCTGGTTTCCATCCTCGTTTCTCTTCAGGGCAGGTTGAGTCTTCTGACTGTCCTGGTGTGGATACTGTGGTGGATAGGTTGCAGCAGATTTGGACTCATGTGGTGGACAATTTGACATTGTCTCAGGAGAAGGCTCAACGTTTTGCTAACCGCACGCGCTGTGTGGGTCCCCGACTTCGTGTTGGGGATTTGGTTTAGTTGTCATCTCGTTATGATCCTATGAAAGTTTCCTCTCCTAAGTTTAAGCTTCGTTTCATTGGTCCATACAGGATTTCTGAGGTTCTTAATCCTGTGTCTTTTCGTTTGACTCTTCCAGCTTCTTTTTCCATCCATAACGTATTCCATAGGTCATTGTTGCGGAGATACGTGGCACCTGTGGTTCCATCCGTTGATCCTCCTGCCCCGATTTTGGTTGAAGGGGAGTTGGAGTATATAGTGGAGAAGATTTTGGATTCTCGTATTTCAAGACGGAAACTTCAGTACCTGGTTAAGTGGAAGGGTTATGGTCAGGAAGATAATTCCTGGGTCTTTGCCTCTGATGTTCATGCTGCCGATCTGGTTCGTGCCTTTCATTTGGCTCATCCTGGTCGGCCTGGGGGCTCTGGTGAGGGTTCGGTGACCCCTCCTCAAGGGGGGGGTACTGTTGTGAATTCTGTGGTCAAGCTCCCTCCTGTGGTCATGAGTGGTACTTCGGCTGGTTCTGTCTATGAGCTTCCGCTGGTGGATGTGAGTGGGGCTGCGGCTTCTGAGTTTCCTTCCTCAGGTGACGAGGTTAAGTCGTTAGGTGCTGCTCTATTTAACTCCACCTAGTTCTTTGTTCTTGGCCTCCAGTCAATGTTCCAGTATTGGTCTGGCTCTCTCCTGGATCGTTCTTGTGGCCTGTCTGCCCTGCATAAGCTAAGTTCTGCTTGTGTTACTTTTGTTTGCTATATTTTCTGTCCAGCTTGCTATATTGGTTTTTCTTGCTTGCTGGAAGCTCTGAGACGCAGAGGGAGCACCTCCGTACCGTTAGTCGGTGCGGAGGCTCTTTTTGCCCCTCTGCGTGGTTGTTTGTAGGTTTTTGTGCTGGCCGCAAAGCTATCTTTCCTATCCTCGGTCTATTCAGTAAGTCGGGCCTCACTTTGCTAAAATCTATTTCAGCTCTGTGTTTGTATTTTCATCTTAACTCACAGTCATTATATGTGGGGGGCTGCCTTTTCCTTTGGGGAATTTCTCTGAGGCAAGGTAGGCTTATTTTTCTATCTTCAGGGCTAGTTAGTTTCTCAGGCTGTGCCAAGTTGCATAGGGAGCGTTAGGCGCAATCCACGGCTACCTCTAGTGTGGTATGATAGGATTAGGGATTGCGGTCAGCAGAGTTTCCACGTCTCAGAGCTCGTCCTATGTTAGTAACTATCAGGTCACTTTGTGTGCTCTTAACCACTAGGTCCATTGTGGTTCTGAATCACCTGTTCATAACAGAATAGCGGGCAAAATGCAGAAAATCCGCAAAATTAATGAATATGCTGCTTTTTTTACTGCAATGCGTTTTGTTTTTTTTTGCGGAAAAAAACGCATCATGTGCACAAAAATTGCAGAATGCATTCTAAATGATAGTATGCATATGTCTGCAGTTTGTAATGCATTTTTATCGCAAAAAAAAGCGGAAAAAACCTGAACATGTGCACATACCCTCAAACTCCAGGAAACCTTTGTCCCAGAAAGGATTAGAGCAGCAGGGAATTCATACTGAATCACAGCAGAGAGAGGTAATTTCCATCATGCAGAGCAGACTGTATACCTGGTGAGAGTTGTATTCCATCCTCTGAAATGCATCTGGACTTCAGTAAATGGTAAAGTGACTTTCCCTGTCTCCTGCCTTATTACTCTGCACCATCTATTTCCATCACTATCCCTGGGGGCCAGCCCTAGTTGGAGGGGGTTAAACACCTGCACTGCCATCATAAACCTACCCCCCCCCCTTCCTTTTTATTTTTAATACTTATTTCACTGTCCCCGGAGCACAGGCATCAGGCACGGCTGCTATCCCTGTGACCCCCTGAATCCAACGCTGTCCGACGACCGGAATACCCCACTTTGGGTGATACAAGATCACCCACTGCTCCAGTGACACCCATCAAGGCTATGATGAAAAGAAGTAGCTGAAATGCTCCTCTTTGTGCAGTGTCAGACACGACTGTTAAGGTACCTTCACACATAACGATTTCGTTAAGGATATCGTTGCAACGTCACGCTTTTTGTGACGTAGCAACGATCCCGCTAACGATCTCGTTATGTGTGACAGGGACCAACGATCAGGCCCCTGCTGGGAGATCCTTGGTCGCTGGGGAATGATCAGGACCTTTTTTTGGTCGCTGATCACCTGCTGTCATCGCTGGATCGGTGTGTGTGACGCCGATCCAGCGATGTGTTCACTTGTAACCAGGGTAAATATCGGGTTACTAAGCGCAGGGCCGCGCTTAGTAACCCGATATTTACCCTGGTAACCATTGTAAAAGTAAAAAAAAAAAATACATACTCACATTCTGATGTCTGTCACGTGCCCCGGCGTCCACAGGGTTAAAACTGCTTTCGGCAGCAGCGCTGCTAATGCACACGCTCCGGCCGAGAGCTTCCCTGCACTGACTGTCAGTGCCGGCCGTAAAGCAGAGCACAGCGGTGACGTCACCGCTGTTACTGCCGGCGCTGACACTCAGTGCAGGGAAGCTCTCGGCCGGAGCGTGTGTATTAGCAGCGCTGCTGCCGAAAGCAGTTTTAACCCTGTGGACGCCGGCGGGGGACGTGACAGACATCAGAATGTGAGTATGTACTGTTTTTTTTTTAACTTTTACAATGGTAACCAGGGTAAATATCGGGTTACTAAGCGCGGCCCTGCACTTAGTAACCCGATGTTTACCCTGGTTACCCGGGGACTTCGGCATCGTTGAAGATAGTTTCAACTATGCCGAAGTCTTTCCCCGGATCGTTGGTCGCTGGAGAGAGCTGTCTGTGTGACAGCTCCCCCGCGACCACACAACGACTTACCAACGATCACGGCCAGGTCGTATCGCTGGTCGTGATCGTTGGTAAATCGTTTAGTGTAACAGTACCTTATTATTAACGGTTATCCTTTGGCACTCTCTCCAGGCTGTCAGAATTTCTGATGCCCAAACAAGCAATGGCCTCCATATTATCTGAACACTTTCAGGTGGAGTGGCCTCTAGGCCTATTAACCTGACATAAAAGCAGCAATTTTAGCAGGTGCTGCATGAGGTTGTTTCATACTTCCTACTTTCAGGATTTGACTAGTAATGATTGAGCCTGCTCACCAGTTGAACAATTTACAATTGTACCATGTGGCTTTTTCCAAATCATACATCCCTGCCACTATAGAACAATCTGCCCAGTGGAAAACAATACATTATATATACATGTAGAAAATACGCTACAATGTAAAAGATCTAGAATGCTGCTATATAGCTAAATACTTATATTACAATTATTTGCACAATTAGTTAAATTTTCCTATGCATGCAATATTACTAGAATTCTATGTCTAGGGTTGTGTTCGGTTCAGGTGTTCCTCTTTGATTTGGGTTGTATGTTTGTGTAAACTATTATGTGGTCATTTGGATCTTTTTAGCTTTATATAATAAATGTTATATTTTAATGGATTTTTTGGTTGGCTTCATTGAGACGGCAGTATAATTACTGCTGTCTGAGTTGTATAATATTGTGGAAGTACCAATTTGTTTATAAGCTGAGTATGCAAATTGCCTCTTTTGAGAAAAAGAGGACTTAAACTCTATAGCGCCACCTGTTGGAAGTAGCGATCCTACAAATCACAATCAACCCTTTAACGAGTCTTGCAATATGACTTAGGATAAAAGCCAAATCAGTATCTCAATTCGCAGGCACGGTGTTTCTGGCAGTTGGCCCTCATCAGTGCGAAGCATGAGAACTGATTTGGCTAGGTGAGAGGCTCTGTACTGGGGTCTAAGGAGTAACGTTTCTCCTTATGGAGAGTGACATACCAGCTGGCTTGTCTGACGAGGGCCAACAGCCCGAAACACCGTGTCTGTGAATTGAGATACTGATTTGGCTTTTATCCTAAGTCACATTGCACGACTCGTTAAAGGGTTCATTGTGACTTGTAGGATCGCTACTTCCAACAGGTGGCGCTATAGAGTTTAAGTCCTCTTTTACTCAAAAGAGGCAATTTGCATATATAATTTCCCAGAGGAGCATTGCACGGCGAATAAGCCTCCTTACCTTGACAAGCCAGCTGGTATGTCACTCTCCATAAGGAGAAACGTTACCCCTTAGATCCCTTTATAAGCTGAGGACATTTTTGTGATTATCATCAATGTAAAAGATCTAGCTTGTATTCTGGTGTAAAACTTCATCAAATATCTCAAAATTTACATAGGTCTCAGACAGTTTTATCAAAAGGAGCGCAGCATGGGTGGGACATTGCTAAATCATGAAAATTTACACCACTTTCGTGGCATAAATCTGGCCAAAATCTACTCTCGCCCCTGGCTGGATATAGATGGATATCTGTGTGCTAACCTAGCGTCAGACAATTTGAAAGATGCTGAGGACAGGAAAAGGAAAGCAACCACAAAACCAGGCAATGTATGATTTGTATGTTAATATATAAATGCATAGTTTTCCATAAGAGCTGTAGGCACAAAACTATAGGTGATTTTTTTTTTCAATTGAGGCCAATTTCAAATTTTCTTCATTTTAATATTTGGCTGCAATTTTAACATTGGCAGCAATCGCGACTGATTTTTTTTGTGACATAATTGCCGCAGACCTTTTTCACCCTAAGGCCGGGGTCACACTTGCGAGTGTGATGCGAGAAACTGGCACAAGTCTCTCGCATCAATACCAGACTTTGCCGCCGGCACTTGGGACTGGACTCCGGTCTCGAGTGCCGGCGTCAGTGCCGGGTATTTATGCGAGTTTCTCGCATCACACTCGCAAGTGTGACCCCGACCTTATTCCCTTGTCGTGTGCTGCGATGTAGCAACGATGCCTAGTGAACTTTGGTTAAGCAACAGGTGTCTCTGCCAAAGTCGCTGTGTATCTCTAGCCCTAAATATATCGTTACATTTAAAAAATACTGCAAAGATAAGTCTTCCCTATCCCAGAACATTTAAGTCAATATCTTTGCATTTTGCTGCACAGTACTGACTTATACAATGCTTTTTTTTCTAAATCTAGGCCATGCCATGCAAAGCAGAGTATTGAGAGGTCTACAGATATGACGGCAAGGCCTGAACTCCCAACTCCTCTGAGCAGCAGTGAAGACAGCACAGGTAGCTGGTCACAACTTGTGAATGACGAGGAAAACCTAGAGGACACAAGCAGTTTTCTTCAGCTAAGTGAGCGATCCACAAGGTAAGAATAGCTGCATTCAAAATCCCATGTTTTATGTTATAAAACTTTTATGCATGGACAGTGCAAATAACATTTCTAAAATTAAATATACTACTTGGAAATATATTCTACTTTAGAGACAAGTCTTCTCTTGTTCCCCTATTTAGGAAAAAGCAGGGGTTCAGGCACTAATGGCAGACATTACAGTATGCAATGTGCTGGATACAATTTTCATCCATTTTTTTGGTCTTTGTCAGATTGGCATCTTCTAATGGAACCAGCGATTTATAAATGTGTTCTATCACTCTAAGGACTCATTCCAACTTGTGATGAAATCGAACGAATGCTATCCAATTAAAAATTTGATTGCATTGGGACCAATGTTATTCTACAATTGTGTGTTCATCTGTGTTTTTTTTCCAGCTCGGATCGGATCACTGGAAAAAAACTTGCAGCATGCTGCGATTGTAATTGGAAATTGGATCGCATCCTGCAATAGAAGTCAATGGGTGCGAGAGAAGAATCGCACAGCACTCGGACTATGCAAGTGCTGTCCGATTTTTACACATCGATCTTCTTTGAAAAGCCAGCAATTCATCTACTGCGTACAGCAAAATCACAGCCTTACAGGTTACAATAGAATAGATATATACACATACACATAGGATCAATAGTACACATACATCCTCCACTATACGTGCTGTCCCTATGGGGCAATTCTTGAGGATGAAGAGTATTTGTTCATTGGATGGAACCTTTGAGAATCAGGCCGGGACCTCACCAGGAGATTCCAGGACCGTGGATACAGTAAGAGATGTATAAAAAAAGGCTACCTGCGGGCAAGAAGAGAACCACAAGATAAATTACTCTGTAGAACATCCAAACATGTGAGGGATCCACCACTGAGATTTATTTCAACCTTTAATAACAGTGGGAAGTCATGCCTCAGGTGCTGCAGAAAAATTGGGGAGTACTTCGAACAGAACCCTCCATTAGAAGTATTATACCTGACCGTCCTCTTATGACAGCTAGGAGAGGACGTAATTTGAAAGATTTATTGGTAAGGAGCCACTATGTGGCGAACCCCCCAAAACCCTTTGGGGTGGGTAAACGAAAATTGGGTTGCTATCCTTGTGGGTCTTGTAGGGCCTGCCAAAATATTATAAGATCTACATCATTCACTTCAGCCGATGGAGGTAGGGATTACCGGATTACGTGCTACATCACGTGTGGCACCACCCATGTGGTATACTACGCCGTTTGCTCTTGCAACCTAATTTATGTGGGGCTTACGTCATGGGAGCTAAGGATCAGGATGAGGGAACATGTAAGGGACATTGTGGCCGCAAGGAATTGTGATGACTATTCTGAGCTTAAAACATTACCAAGGCACTTCAAACAGTGTCATGATTGTAATCCATCAGATTTTAAGATACGTGGGATTGATAGGGTGCATTGTGGTATTTGAGGAGGAGATCTAAAACGCACATTGCCACAGTTGGAGTGTCGTTTAATAGTTACCCTGGGCACAATGTCCCCTCATGGGTTAAATGAAAAATTGTCTTTTGTTCCTTTTCTCTGAAAATATAGTTTTCTGGCTTTTCTGGATTCCTATTTTCTCTGTCTCCTTGTTTATAATATTGTATGTCTTTTTAATTCTATTCATCTAGTGATCTGGTGTTGGAGCACAGAGGACTAAATTAGTTATGGAGGATATTTTCCTCACTATTCCATCTAAAATCATGACACACATACTTCAGTCTGGCTACCCCTCTCTTTTTGGAAGCAAGTACAATTATTGAAAATGGACCATGTGAAGACTGTTTGAATATACAAACTATGTGGTGTCTCCTGTTTCCAAGATCCCTAGATTATACTTAAGAGGGGCACTATTGTTTTTATGTGTATTTGTTATATCTGTCTATGTGATTTGAATTATGGTTGTTTACATGCTATATACAGTACGGACCAAAAGTTTGGACCCACCTTCTTATTTAAAGATTTTTCTGTATTTTCATGACTATGAAAACTGTACATTCACACTGAAGGCATCAAAACTATGAATTAACACATGTGGAATTATATACTTAGCAAAAAAGTGTGAAACAGCTGATATAATGTCTTATATTCTAGGTTCTTTAAAGTAGCCACCTTTTTGCTTTAATGACTGCTTTGCACACTCTTGGCATTCTCTTGATGAGCTTCGAGAGGTTGTCACTGGGAATGGTCTTCCAACAATCTTGAAGGAGTTCCCAGAGATGCTTAGCACTTGTTGGCCCTTTTGCCTTCACTCTGCGGTCCAGCTCACCCCAAACCATCTCGATTCGGTTCAGGTGGGGTGACTGGGGAGGCCAGGTCATCTGGCATAGCACCCCATCACTCTCCTTCTTGGTCAAATAGCCCTTACACAGCCTGGAGGTGTTTTTGGGGTCATTGTCCTGTTGAAAAATAAATGATGGTCCAACTAAACGCAAACCAGATGGAATAGCATGCCGCTGCAAGATCCTGTGGTAGCCATGCTGGTTCAGTATGCCTTCAATTTTGAATTATTCCCCAACAGTGCCACCAGCAAAGCACCCCCACACCATCACACCTTCTCCTCCATGCTTTACGGTGGGAACCAGGCATGAAGAGTTCATCCGTTCAGCTTTTCTGCATCGCACAAAGACACGGACGTTGGAACCAAAGATCTCAAATTTGGACTCATCAGACCAAAGCACTAATTTCCACTGGTCTAATGTCCATTCCTTGTGTTCTTTAGCCCAAACAAGTCTCTTCTGCTTGTTGCCTGTTCTTAGCAGTGGTTTCCTAGCAGCTATTTTACCATGAAGGCCTGCTGCACAAAGTCTCCTCTTAACAGGTGTTGTAGAGGTGTGTCTGCTGCAAGAACTCTGTTTGGCATTGACCTGGTCTCTAATCTGAGCTGCTGTTAACCTGTGATTTCTGAGGCTGGTGACTCGGATAAACTTATCCTCAGAAGCAGAGGTGACTCTTGGTCTTCCTTTCCTGGGGCGGTCCTCATGTGAGCCAGTTTCTTTGTAGCACTTGATGGTTTTTGCCAATGCACTTGGGGACACTTTCAAAGTTTTCCCAATTTCTCGGACTGACTGACCTTCATTTCTTAAAGTAATGATGGACACTCATTTTTCTTTACTTAGCTGCTTTTTTCTTGCCATAATACAAATTCTAACAGTCTGTTCAGTAGGACTATCAGCTGTGTATCCACCAGACTTCTGCACAACACAACTAATGGTCCCAACACCATTTCTAAGGCAAGAAATCTCACTTATTAAACCTGACAGGGCACACCTGTGAAGTGAAAACCATTCCCGGTGACTACCTTTTGAAGCTCACCAAGAGAATGCCAAGAGTGTGCAAAGCAGTTATCAAAGCAAAATGTGGCCCTACTTTGAAGAACCTAGAATATAAGACATAATTTCAGTTGTTTCACACTTTTTTGTTAAATAAATCATTCCACATGTGTTAATTCATAGTTGTGATGCCTTCAGTGTGAATGTACAATGTTCATAGTCATGAAAATACAGAAAAATCTTTAAATGAGAAGGTGTGTCCAAACTTTTGGTCTGTACTGTAAATTGCTTGGCATATGGTATTAATACATACATCAGAGTGTTCTGTTAATAAGCTTGTTCCTCTCTGTAGGAACTAATAGGTCCGCCGTGATGTGCGCATGCGCCGCGATTTTGCTGTCAGCTTGCATTCCAGAAGGCATCCAGGAGGCACAATGCGGGCCATTGACATCACAGGAAGTTATTACTTTGACCCGCATTGGAGCCGGATGTGACACATAGCGGTTGCGGTCTCACTCCACATGCTCCAGATTTGAGCGGCGGGCTCAATTGACACACCTCCTCTTTATAAAAAGATAACAGACCCTGATGCCCACACAGCCCCCCGAAGAAGCCTGAATATGCGAAACGCGCGTCGGGGCTATCGTTACAGGTGGCACTGATCCTCTGACTTTTCTTCCCTCCACCCACATGGGTTAGAACTATATCTTGTATTTGCTGATTGGCACTCTTCAGTATGGTAGGGCAGCAATATTTGAATGCGTACATATCTGATGCCAAACCACTGTAGAGGTAGATACTTATATTAATGAGATTGACTCCAAATGGAGCATAACTATAATAAATTGATGACATTATGTGTCCTTACTGGTCGCATGGAGGGAACCAGGGGGAGACACCTGTAATTAGAATTCCCCCCCCCCTATTTCTCATCCGTTTATGTATAATAATGTGATTTTTATCTTAATATTTGTAAGTAGGCTATTTAATAACATTTATACTTTTGATATACATTGGCCTTACTACAATTTATTTGAGAGCAAGTTTGCTCCACTGTTCTTTGTAGGATTAACATAGTATAGATAGATATATAGATGTCAGTGACACACACATATGTATATGTAGATCAAAGAAAAGCCGGCAATTCAGCAGCCACGTACTGTAAAATCACAGCAGGAGCAGACAGGATAGAATAGATGGATTACATACAGTAATTACACATAGAATAGATAGATATAAACATGTCAGTGACATATACAATTAGTACAGTGTGTGTGCAACTTACTGTACATATTAAATTAATAAAAGATTATTTTTCTGAAAAAAATGGCGTGGGCTCCAGCATAATTTTCTTAACCAGCTGACGGCTGGGGGCTGATGTTTATAGCCTGGGAAGGGGTAATACCCACAAAGCTTCCCAAACTTTTAATATCAACTGTATACTAAGCCTTTACTGTCTATTAACATGGTGGCCCCCCCAAAAAATGAAGTAGGGTCCCCCCATAATTAATAACCAGCAAAGACTATGCAGACAGCTGCAGGCTGATATTAATAGCCTAGGAAGGAGCCATGGATACTGCCCCCAGGCTAAAAACATCAGCTCTCAGTGGCCCCAGAAAAGGCACTTCTCTAAGATGTGCCAATTCTAGCACTTAGCCTCACTCTTCCACTTGCCCTGTAGCGGTGGCAAGTGGGGTGATGGTTGTGGAGGTTAATGTCACCTTTGTACTGTCAGGTGACATCAAGTCAAGAGGTTAGTAATGGAGAGGCGTCAATAAGACACCCCATTACTAACCCCATAGTCACATTGTAAGAAAATACAGACACCCAGAAAATAGTCTTTTAATTGAAAGAAGGACGCAGACTCCTTTTAATTATCTTAATTAAACCATTCTTACGACCTTACCCATTCCCCCGATGTCCTCGTCATCTGCAAAAGAGTTAAAAAAACAAACAAACAACAATAAACCATACCTTTCCGCAGAGAAGATGATAATCCATTTGTCCCACGATGGGTCTAGCTCTGCTACATCTAGATTGGTTGCATGATGAGACCATACAGCCTACTGTAAGCGGCAGATGAATTGCTACACATATATATATACAGTATATATATATTTTGAAGAATATTTCCATTGAAAAAGATGTGTAAATGACAGAGAATTGCTGTGTGTAAAAGCTCATGTTAAAATCGCATTGCAGTCGGATGTAAATCGGATGTTAGGTGTGAAAAATTAGATTGTACTCTCATGAAAAACACATGACACATGCATTACACTCGTTTGACTTTGCAGGAACAAAATCGAACCTATTTTATCACTAGTGTGACTTCAGCCTAAGGTTAAATTCGGGCTAATTATGCTAATCACACTCTGGACAGAGTTTGATCAGAGTGTGATCATAGTGTGATCTGATTTTCTCGGATGTGGAGATGTAAAAAAAAGTTTACATCTTCTCCATTTTGTCAGTCCTTGAACGTCGTACAACATTCTGATGTCTTCCAATTGCAGTTGCATGGCCGAGTGCAATCCGATTTACGGATGCAAAATGTGCATGTTGGTTTTTTTTTTCATCTGACATACTTGGTCCAAGGGAAAATTCAGACATGTACATGACCCCAAAGAATAACATTAGTCCAAGTGTGATCCGATGTTTTGTCAGATCGCACTTGGAACGAACATACGGTCGAGACCTCATCCTTAGCCAGAAATATTGCATGGCAGATAGACAAAAAAGAATAAATAGAATCAAATAAGGTAATAAACCAAAAGCAGAATTTTGCCAGAAATCTTTGTGTCATTTCTTACAGTAATGGAAATGGCAGCACAAGGAGAAGTATAGGCGCTGTAGATCTCGACGCATTCCTGGAGATGGTTCCCCTTGGCACTACTCCTGATATGTAAGTAGAAATTAAACTAGTGGATTTTAGTAAACTTTATTAGTATGCATTCCTTTTGATAATTTATATATACATGGGAAAAGTAATTGTTGTTTAATGGTAGAATTTAGGGTTAGAATCATACAAACATAAAATCTTAGAATCATCATAGAATGTTTAGCGTTGAACGGGACCTCCAGGGTCATTAAGTCCAACCTCCTGCTTAAAGGGAACCTGTCACCTGATTTTGGCGGGACCGGTTTTTGGTCATATGGGCGGAGTTTTCGGGTGTTTGATTCACCATTTCCTTACCCTCTGGCTGCATGCTGGCCGCAATATTGGATTGAAGTTCATTCTTTGTCCTCCGTAGTACACGTCAAAAAAGTATACTACCAGATAGTTGGAATTAGTATCAAATGCAAAAATAAACAAAAACTAATACCTTAACAATAATTTTATTTAATCAAAAATACACAAAACAGGACTTATAAAAGCATACACAACACCCAACAGCTTTCAAAAAGAGTGGGTCAATAAAAACCTGGCCCGATCAGTGGAAGAAGGCTGGTGGGGACATATATGTATATGTTATTACTCTACCTGTCCCTAATTGATCCCTGCCTGTCTGTGGCGGAGGTTGGCACCCTCTTGGACGCAATATGGCGCTCCCGCTCCTCGACAGCTCACCCTGCCAACCTTATGGGTCCCTCACCATACATGGGAATCCTAAACTCCTAATGGTATAATTTTAAACCTTGAATTGCCCAAAATGCAGGTCCCAAGAAACAAAAACAAACCAAATCAGTTGCCAAGTAACAATTCACCAAAGTGTTACACAAACCTTGTATGGTCTGACCGTACCCTATATATAGCCGTCCTGCTCTAATGGCTGTTACACCCTCAAGAGTCCCTATCCAGGCAACCCTACCTGCCAGCGGAGGTTGGCACCCTCTTGAACGCAAAATGGCGCCCCCGCTCATCGGCGGCTCATGGGCGGAGTTTTCTTGCCTTGCGCAGGCGTGTACTACAGAGGACATAGAATGAACTTCAATCAAATATTGCGGCCAGCATGCAGCCAGCGGGTAAGGAAAGGGTGAATCAAACACCGGAAAACTCCGCCCATATGACCGAAAACAGGTCCCGCCAAATTCAGGTCACAGGTTCCCTTTAATGCAGCGCAGGATTTACTAACCCATCTCAGACAAATGTCTGCACAGCCTCTGTTTGAAGGCTTCCATTGAAGGAGAACTCACCACCTCTCGTGGCAGCCTGTTCCACTCATTGATCACCCTTACTGTCAAAAAGTTTTTTCTAATATCTAATCTGTATCTTCTCCCTTTCAGTTTCATCCATTGCTTCTTGTGTTTCCATGTACCAAAAAGAATAAGGATGATCCCTCTTTACTGTGACATTTCTTCAGATCTTTGTGGAAAGCTATTAAGTTTCCTCTAAGCCTTCCTTTTTGCAAGATAAACATTCTTAGATCCTTTAAATGTTCCTCGTAGGACATACTTTGCAGTCCGTTCATCATCCTGATAGTTCTTCTCTGAACTTGCTCCACTTTTTCTGTCTTTTTTTAAAATGTGGTACCCAGAACTGGACACTGTATTCCAGATGAGGTCTGACCAATGAGCCATAGAGAGGATAATTTCTTCTCGTGATCTAGACTGTATTCTTCTCTTAATACATTCTAGAACTGTTTGCCTTTTTTGCTGCTGCATCACACTGTTGTTCCATGTGCAGTCTGTGATCTATTAGTATACCCAAGTCTTTGGCACACATGCTGTTGCTTAGTTCTATTCCTCCCATTCTTTAGATGTAATTTTCATTTTTCTTTCCCAGATGTAGAATCTTGCATTTTTCCCTGTTAAATACTATTCTATTAAGGTACCTTCACACTCAGCGACGCTGCAGCGATACCGACAACGATGTCGATCGCTGCAGCGTCGCTGTTTGGTCGCTGGAGAGCTGTCACACAGACAGCTCTCCAGCGACCAACGATCCCGAGGTACCCGGGTAACCAGGGTAAACATCGGGTTACTAAGCGCAGGGCCGCGCTTAGTAACCCGATGTTTACCCTGGTTACCAGCGTAAAAGTAAAAAAAACAAACACTACATACTTACCTACCGCTGTCTGTCCCCGGCGCTCAGCTTCTCTGCACTCCTCTGCACTGACTGTGAGCACAGCGGCCGGAAAGCAGAGCGGTGACGTCACCGCTCTGCTTTCCGGCTGACCGATGCTCACAGCCAGTACAGGAGGAGTGCAGAGAAGCAGAGCGCCGGGGACAGACAGCGGTAGGTAAGTATGTAGTGTTTGTTTTTTTTACTTTTACGCTGGTAACCCATCGGGTTACTAAGCGCGGCCCTGCGCTTAGTAACCCGATGTTTACCCTGGTTACCAGTGAAGACATCGCTGGATCGGTGTCACACACGCCGATCCAGCGATGTCTGCAGGGAGTCCAGCGACGAAATAAAGTTCTGGACTTTCCTCAGCGACCAACGATCTCCCAGCAGGTGCCTGATCGTTGGTCGCTGTCACACATAACGATTTCCTTAACGATATCGTTGCTACGTCACAAAAAGCAACGATATCGTTAACGATATCGTTATGTGTGAAGGTACCTTTAGTTGCTGCTCATTGTTCAAGCTTATCTAGATCCTTCTGAATCCTTTCTCTGTCTTCTCTAGTGTTAGTTATCCCTCATAGCTTTGCATCAACTGCATAGTTGATTAATTTACCTTTAGTTCCCTGGTCTAGATCATTTACAAAAATGTTGAAAAACACTGGGGCCGAGACAGAGCCTTGGGGTATCCTGCTTGAAAAACTCTTGCAATTGGATGTGCAACCATTTATTACCACTCTTTGAGTACGATCACTGAGCCAGTTATGAATCCACCTTTTCATAAGGTGGATTCACTCACACTAGTGAATAAATGGGACAAGTGCAATACGAGAAAAAATGGTATTACACTCGGACCAATGTTATTTAAGGAGGCATGCTTCGATTTCAATCTAAAATCTGATGGGTGTGAAAACAAATCACATGCCACACTGACCATGAGAGTGGAATCCGATTTTTTGGGACACATTACAATTCTGTAGCATAGGAAACTGCAAATGGCCCTGTAAAAGATAAATATCTGCTGATTAAAAAGACGGATTGGATACAGACAGCACACGGATGACAAGTGAGAAAAAAATCGCCCCACTCTCATGGATGAGAATTGGACCAATTTTTTTATAAACTAGTAGAAGTGACCCCTTAGGTTAGTGTTTTACATCAGTGTTTATAAGCCAAAACTAGGAGTGGGTGAAAAATGCAGAAGTGGTGACGTGTTTCTATTATACATTTCCTCTGATTGTTTGACTCTTGATTTTGGCTCACAAATCCCGATATAAAATACTGACCAAATACTGAACGGGTGAACGTGGCTGGGGTCACACTACAGCGTAATACGGACGAGTGCTAAGCGATAAAAAAAAAAAAAATCGCATAGCACTCGGACCAATGTTAATCTATGGGGCAGCTCACATTATCCATTTTTTTTCTCGTCCGTATTACACTTGCGAGTGAAATCGCAGCATGCTGCGATTGTCTGCATATCTCAGCCGAGAAACACCAATGCAAATCTATGGGTGCGAGAAAAAAAAAATGGCACAGCACACAGACCATGCGTGTGACTTGCGAGAAATTCTCAGGCATTGGGCAGGTGACAGGATATTGGCTCAGCCATTATTTGCCCATTTTGCAAGTGTGTGCGAAAATCTCACCATACGGATGAGATACTGATGACACACGGATACTTTTTTGAGAAAAAAAAACGCATCCTGGCATTGCACAAGGATGATATACAGATCACCATACGGAGAACATTTGTGCGATTCTCGGCAGACAAAATCGGACAGATTTTTTATACTTTGTGTGTGACCCCAGCCTTAAAGTGATTGTTGCTGTAGCCAAAGGATCAGGCCACGTCACTGGTTAGAAAACAACCATAAGCTTCATTTTAGTAATCATCTCCCTGGTTAGATTCACATGTGGCACATGCCACAAACATTCAATAGAACTTAACTAACTTTTATTTCATTAAATTAAGACAATTATTGAGGTTCTCAGACTTCTCACTGGTGAAACGGTGATGACAGGGGCTGAACAATGCTATTTTTCAGTTCAATAAATGTATCAGTTGTGCAGAAAATCACATGATATTAAAGGGCTGCTCCTAGTAACATATACAACCACATAACAGGTGCAGGCCTATGTATATACATATAAAGTAATACTATTTGTAATAGTACCCACAAAGACACATCTGATGCAAATATATCAGCTACACATCTAATGAAAAATATATCGGAGCAGGCAGAAGCGTAGCTAGGGTTTTGGCTCAGGGGGGCGAAACTTCTGAGTGGGCCCCTGACCAGGTAATCTTGATTACAACTCGGTGACACGCCCTAAAGCCTGTCCCACACGTCCAGATAATTCCGGTACCGGAAATATCCATGTCCGTGTGCTCACGCGGCACATCAGTGTGGAACACGTGCGGCATCAGTGTGCCGCCCGTGTGCCGACTGGGTACCACACGCACCGTGCAGGAGACAGCCGTTACAGTTAAGCGCTGTCCCCTGCATCTGGTGCTGAAGCCGCCATTCATTTCTTCTCTCCAGCAGCGTTCGCTGGAGAGAAGATATGAAAAATCTTTTTTTTGTTTTTTTGGTGTTTAAAAAAAGATCCCTGTCCTCTACCCCCTCCCACTCCCTGTGCGCCCCCTTCCCCCCCCCCCCCCCGCTGTTAATAAAATACTTACCCGGCTCCCTCGCTGTTTCCTCTCCTCGCCGCAGCTTCTCCTGTATGAGCGGTCACGTGGTGCTGCCCCTATGGGAGGTGGAGCCGCATATTCATCACTGTAATGGGCGGCACCACGTGACCGCTCATACAGGAGAAGCTGTGGTGAGGAGAGGATATGATGGGGAAGGGGAGATATAATTCACTGCACTGGCCACTATCCAATATGGGGTTGGTCCAGGGGCGTAACTACAAAGAGTGAAGGGGTTGCAGTTGCACCCGAGCCCTGGAGCCTAAGGGGGCCCCATAAGATCAGAACTATTAAAGATCCTTAACAGTTGGGGACCTGTTGGGAGATTTTGTACTGGGGCCCCTCGCTACAAGTTACTCCATTGGATTGGTCCTGGTTGGGCATGAGCGGACCTGTGGATGTACGGGTTTGACCGAACCTTTAGGCCGGGGTCCCACTAGCAAATTACATTCGATGAGAGAGCATCGGATGCGATATACTAATGACACACGGCTCCAGCGCTGCTGCAAGCGGGAGCTGTGTGTCAGTGCTCTGTGCTCCGATCCTCTCACATCCGAGAATTGGAGCACAGCTGCGGAGGAGAAGGAGAAATTTATTTCTTCATCTCCTCTTCAGCCAGCGGTGGCAGAAATCACACTGCACTTGAGTGACATCCGAGTGCAGTGCGATGTTTCACACTCACCCAAAGACTTACATGGGTGCGTGCAATCCGAATTCAGCATGCAGCATACTGCAATTTTTTTTTCTGTCCAATCCCAATCCGATCAAAGCAGGAAAAAGAAACACAAATGAGAACTGAACAATATGATTAAATTGGTACCAGAACTTTGGTATTGTAAAATTGTCATAGTAAAGGCTAGGGGTCGAGCTCTCTCTCTCTCTCGGGTCTGCTCATCTCTAGTCCTGGTAAATTTCTATTCTAGTATGACTCTGGAACTAATGGGACGAAGATGTGAGTCAGACTTTACATCTAGTGGCTGAAGATTAGTTTCCTACTATATTCCCTATCACAATTCAAGTACTAAGGACCGAGGAGAATAATTGGTAAATTTCATCTCATCCATGGATGAGAATATATACCGTACTAATCCCTTTATAACACACGTCTTAAACATATTGCTCAGCCGCGGCTCCTGAGATCAGCACTTGTGGGACCAGACTATAGCTGAGCATGTATTGGAAAATTAGAGCTTTTCCAGTGCTCTGTTATTTAAGCTCTATTTATGTAGCCACAAAGAACCTCTATAAGTGGCACTTAAAAGCTGGTATTTTCACTAACCACGCTAGTCATTCTCAGTTCAAGGAAAGTAAGTATATGAGATTATAAAAGAAATTACAGTGGTGAGACCTGGTCATATGAAATCTCTACAAATGACATCTAACGACTATGTTCAGGGCTATGTTCTTTAATAATTACAACTTAACTTAGTCACCTAATTTAAAGAGGTCGTGCAGAATAAATGGTCTGCTTTAAAAATAAAATAAAATTGTGCCTGTCTAGTCCATGGTCTATGTCTGGTATTTCAGCTCATCTCAGTTCTCCTGAGTAAGGTTATGTTCACAGAAAAATCTTTATCAGATTTTTTTTCTAGCGAATCTGCTCCAAAATTCTCAAATGCTTGGAAAACTCTTCTTTGGGCAAATGCACAAAAGTTTGATGAGGAGGTTTTGGAGCAAAAACTGAGAGGAAACATTCCCAAATTCTCCTCAAAGACTCAAAACTCCTCAATAAGGGCTCATCTCCACTTGTGTGAGAAAAAAACGGTCCGATCTACGGACCGAAAAAACTGATGTAACGTCTGCGAGTGCCATGCGAGTGCCATGCGAGTGTCATGCGACTGTCATGCGATTTTTTTATCGCAACATCCGTATGACATCCGTATTGCTGTCCGATTTTTACGCACGGGTCTCCTTTGAAAAGCCGGTAATTCAGCGCAGAGTACAGTAAAATCACACTGACAGGTTAGATTAGAGTAGATATATACACATAGAATAGGTATATATACATATATATATGTCAGGGAGACACCTATATATATATTTATATTTAATGCAGCGCTAGATAGCTTTAAAGCTGGTAATTCAATTACTGGCTTTTGCTTTCTCCTTCCTAAACCCGACATGATATGAGACCTGGTTTACATACAGTAAACCATCTCATATCACCATTTTTTTTTGCATATTCCACACTACTAATGTTAGTACTGTGTATATGCAAAATTTGGGCGTTCTAGCTATTATATTTAAGGGTTAAATGGCGGAAAAAATTGGCGTGGGCTCCCGCGCAATTTTCTCCGCCAGAGTAGTAAAGCCAGTGACTGGGGGCAAATATTAATAGCCTGGAGAGGGTCCATGGTTATTGGCCCCCCCCCCTGGCTAAAAATACCTGCCCCCAGCCACCCCAGAAAAGGCACATCTGGAAGATGCGCCTATTCTGGCACTTGGCCACTCTCTTCCCATTCCCGTGTAGCAGTGGGATATGGGGTAATGAAGGGTTAATGCCACCTTGCTATTGTAAGGTGACATTAAGCCTAATTAATAATGGAGAGGCGTCAATTATGACACCTATCCATTATTAATCCAATTGAATGAAAGGGTTAAAAAAAACACACACACATTATTAAAAATTATTTTAATGAAATAAAAACAAAGGTTGTTGTAATATTTTATTTAACGCCCAATCCAATCACTGAAGACCCTCGTTCTGTAAAAGAAAAAACATAATAAACCAACAATATACTTACCTTCCAAGGATCTGTAAAGTCCAACGATGTAAATCCTTCTGAAGGGGTTAAAATATTTTGCAGCCAGGAGCTTTGCTAATGCAATGCTACTCCTCGCTGCAAAACCCCGGAGAATGAAGCTAAATATAGATCAATGAGCTATATTTAGCTTCATTTGCGGTGAGGCGCCCTCTGCTGGCTGTTCATAGATCGTGGGAACTTTCCTAGAAAGCCTGGGAGCTTTCAAGGAAAGTTCCCACGATCTAGGAACAGCCAGCAGAGGGCGCCTCACCGCAAATGAAGCTAAATATAGCTCATTGATCTATATTTAGCTTCATTCTCCGGGGTTTTGCAGCGAGGAGTAGCATTGCATTAGCAAAGCTCCTGGCTGCAAAATATTTTAACCCCTTCAGAAGGATTTACATCGTTGGACTTTACAGATCCTCGGAAGGTAAGTATATTGTTGGTTTATTATGTTTTTTCTTTTACAGAACGAGGGTCTTCAGTGATTGGATTGGGCGTTAAATAAAATATTACAACAACCTTTGTTTTTATTTCATTAAAATAATTTTTAATAATGTGTGTGTGTTTTTTTTAACCCTTTCATTCAATTGGATTAATAATGGATAGGTGTCATAATTGATGCCTCTCCATTATTAATTAGGCTTAATGTCACCTTACAATAGCAAGGTGGCATTAACCCTTCATTACCCCATATCCCACTGCTACACGGGAATGGGAAGAGAGTGGCCAAGTGCCAGAATAGGCGCATCTTCCAGATGTGCCTTTTCTGGGGTGGCTGGGGGCAGGTATTTTTAGCCAGGGGGGGGCCAATAACCATGGACCCTCTCCAGGCTATTAATATTTGCCCCCAGTCACTGGCTTTACTACTCTGGCGGAGAAAATTGCGCGGGAGCCCACGCCAATTTTTTCCGCCATTTAACCCTTAAATATAATAGCTAGAACGCCCAAATTTTGCATATACACAGTACTAACATCAGTAGTGTGGAATATGCAAAAAAAATGGTGATATGAGATGGTTTACTGTATGTAAACCAGGTCTCATATCATGTCGGGTTTAGGAAGGAGATAGCAAAAGCCGGTAATTGAATTACCAGCTTTAAAGCTATCTAGCGCTGCATTAAATATAAATATATATATATAGGTGTCTCCCTGACATATATATATGTACAGTGGGGCAAAAAAGTATTTAGTCAGTCAGCAATAGTGCAAGTTCCACCACTTAAAAAGATGAGAGGCGTCTGTAATTTACATCATAGGTAGACCTCAACTATGGGAGACAAACTGAGAAAAAAAAATCCAGAAAATCACATTGTCTGTTTTTTTAACAATTTATTTGCATATTATGGTGGAAAATAAGTATTTGGTCAGAAACAAAATTTCATCTCAATACTTTGTAATATATCCTTTGTTGGCAATGACAGAGGTCAAACGTTTTCTGTAAGTCTTCACAAGGTTGCCACACACTGTTGTTGGTATGTTGGCCCATTCCTCCATGCAGATCTCCTCTAGAGCAGTGATGTTTTTGGCTTTTCGCTTGGCAACACGGACTTTCAACTCCCTCCAAAGGTTTTCTATAGGGTTGAGATCTGGAGACTGGCTAGGCCACTCCAGGACCTTGAAATGCTTCTTACGAAGCCACTCCTTCGTTGCCCTGGCGGTGTGCTTTGGATCATTGTCATGTTGAAAGACCCAGCCACGTTTAATCTTCAATGCCCTTGCTGATGGAAGGAGGTTTGCACTCAAAATCTCACGATACATGGCCCCATTCATTCTTTCATGTACCCGGATCAGTCGTCCTGGCCCCTTTGCAGAGAAACAACCCCAAAGCATGATGTTTCCACCACCATGCTTTACAGTAGGTATGGTGTTTGATGGATGCAACTCAGTATTCTTTTTCCTCCAAACACGACAAGTTGTGTTTCTACCAAACAGTTCCAGTTTGGTTTCATCAGACCATAGGACATTCTCCCAAAACTCCTCTGGATCATCCAAATGCTCCCTAGCAAACTTCAGATGGGCCCGGATATGTACTGGCTTAAGCAGTGGGACACGTCTGGCACTGCAGGATCTGAGTCCATGGTGGCATAGTGTGTTACTTATGGTAGGCCTTGTTACATTGGTCCCAGCTCTCTGCAGTTCATTCACTAGGTCCCCCCGCGTGGTTCTGGGATTTTTGCTCACCGTTCTTGTGATCATTCTGACCCCACGGGGGTGGGATTTTGCGTGGAGCCCCAGATCGAGAGAGATTATCAGTGGTCTTGTATGTCTTCCATTTTCTAATTATTGCTCCCACTGTTGATTTCTTCACTCCAAGCTGGTTGGCTATTGCAATTGCAAATTCAGTCTTCCCAGCCTGGTGCAGGGCTACAATTTTGTTTCTGGTGTCCTTTGACAGCTCTTTGGTCTTCACCATAGTGGAGTTTGGAGTCAGACTGTTTGAGGGTGTGCACAGGTGTCTTTTTATACTGATAACAAGTTTAAACAGGTGCCATTACTACAGGTAATGAGTGGAGGAAAGAGGAGACTCTTAAAGAAGAAGTTACAGGTCTGTGAGAGCCAGAAATCTTGATTGTTTGTTTCTGACCAAATACTTATTTTCCACCATAATATGCAAATAAAATGTTAAAAAAACAGACAATGTGATTTTCTGGATTTTCTTTTCTCAGTTTGTCTCCCATAGTTGAGGTCTACCTATGATGTAAATTACAGACGCCTCTCATCTTTTTAAGTGGTGGAACTTGCACTATTGCTGACTGACTAAATACTTTTTTGCCCCACTGTATATATACCTATTCTATGTGTATATATCTACTCTCATCTAACCTGTCAGTGTGATTTTACTGTACTCTGCGCTGAATTGCCGGCTTTTCTAAGGACACGGGTGCGTAAAAATCGGACAGCACTCGCATGGTGCGAGTGCTGTGCGCTTTTTTTCTCGCACCCATTGACTTGCATTGGCGAGTCTCGTCCGAGAATCTCAGCAATACGCAGCATGCTGTGATTTTTTTCTCAGCCGACACAGATTTTTCTCAGTCCGTTTTCGGCTGAGAAAAAAATCGCTAATGGAATGTCACCTATTGATTAACATTGGTCCGAGTGCAATCCGATTTTTTATCGGATTGCACTCGTCCGTTTTTCTCACAAGTGGAGATGAGCCCTTACACATGTCCTTATTCATTTCTACGGGAAATCAACTTATATCCATGAGGTTTTTTCTTCCTGAAGAGATTATGAACAACACCTGGTGAGAAAAAGTGAATGCCACTCATCTGGTGAAAATCCTGGAAATAGACACTGACAAATCAAAAGTCTGCAAAAGGAAAATACACTTCAGGAAAAACTATCTTCCAAAACTCTTTAAAACCTCTTCAAGAAACATTTCAGGGCCTGTGCACACAAAACATTTAAACTCTGGCGATCCCGATGAGCTTTTCATGCCAAAGACTTCTGGAAACTATGGAGATTTTTCCTGAAGCATCTTTGGTGTCGTTTTTTCATTAGTATCTTGAGTGGGTTTTTTGGACTTTTTTTTAGCCGGAATTTTTTGGGAGGCTTTTCCGTTGGTTTTAGTGTCAACTTTTTTACTGTCATTTTCTAATCATTTTTTTACTTCATTGAATGTAGAAAGCGCTGGCATTTTTTTTTTTTTAAGAAAAACAATTGCAAGACACTCCAAAAATATTCTAACGGCCGGTTTTCACACGTCAGTGGCTCCGGTACGTGAGGTGACAGTTTCCTCACGTACCGGAGACACTGACTCACGTAGACACATTAAAATCAATGTGTCTCTGCACATGTCAGCGTGTTTTCACGGACCGTGTGTCCGTTTGAAAAACACGGAGACATGTCAGTGTTCATGGGAGCGCACGTATTACACGGACCCATTAAAGTCAATGGGTCCGTGTAAAACACGTACCGCACACGGATGCTGTCTGTGTGCAGTCCGTGTGCCATGCAGGAGACATCGCTACAGTAAGCGCTGTCCTCCCAGCGTGGTGCTGAAGCCGCCATTCATTTCTTCTCTCCAGCAGCGTTCACTGGAGAGAAGATATGAAAAATCTTTTTTTTTTTTGGTGTTTAAAAAAAAGATCTCTGTCCCCAACCTCCCCCCCCCACCCACCCCCCACCCCCACTGTTAATAAAATACTTACCCGGCTCCCTCCCTGCTTCCTCTCCTTGCCGCAGCTTCTCCTGTATGAGCGGTCACGTGGTGCCGCCCATTACAGTGATGAATATGCGACTCCACCCGAAAGATTTTTCATATCTTCTCTCCAGCGAACGCTGCTGGAGAGAAGAAATTAATGGCGGCTTCGGCACCAGATGCAGGGGACAGCGCTTAACTGTAGCGCTGTCTCCTGCATGGTGCGTGTGGTACCCAGTCGGCACACGGGCGGCACACGGATGCCGCACGTGTGCCACACTGATGTGCCACGTGAGCACACGGACACGGATAATTCCGGTACCGATTTTTCCGTGTGGGACAGGCCTTAGTCTTCCAGGCTTCTTTTGAGCTTTCCCATTGACTTGTGCATTCTTCTGCCATTTTCAGCTCTATAGATGCTCTATACTTTACAGCACGTGTCACTTCTTTTAACTGCTTGACATTTTCAGAAACTTGAACATATCTATAGCAAGTCGCCTTTACATAGAAATCCATATGTTCATGCTTTTAAAAGTTTTTTTGTTATAGGTTTTTCTGGCAGTTTACATTTCAGAACCCGTCTGAAAAGGACGTTATGTGCCCATAGCCAGGAATGGAAAAAACTCCTACAAAAAAGGAGTTTCCTGAGGATGTCTTTTTCAGGTGGGTATTCTCAGTAACCCACCTGAAAAAGTGCTCAATGGATGTAAAAAAAAAAAAAGATGTGCATTGCAATGAAAAAGCAACCTGCTGATCAAATGTTCAGTCCTTTAGGGTATGTGCACATGTTCGGGATTATTTGTGGTTTTTTTCGTTTTTCAGTGTTATTCCATGGCAAAAACGCATAAAAAACGCATACATTATGCATCCCATCACTTCAAATGCATTCCACAATTTTTGTGCACATGTTACGGATTTTTCCGCAAAAAAAATGCTTGCGGAAAAATATGCAGCGTGTTCATTAATTTTGCGGATTTTTGATGCATTTCCCGCTATGTTATTGAATTGGAAAGCTGCGGAGAAAAACAAGAAAAATCCACACAAAATCCGTGCAAAAAATGCAACAAAACCGAGAGTAAAACGCGAGAAAAACGCGTGCAGATCTTATGCGGAAAATCTCCAGTTTTGCTCAGGAAATTTCCGTTTAAAATCCTGACGTGTGCACATAGCCTTAAGCTTCTTTCAGCTGGTTCAGGTTTGTAAATACATCAAGTGGTTAAACCAACTGACTGGTCCTTTTCTCAGCTTCCGCTTGGAAGCCACTCGCTATTTCATACATAGAAGTAAAAAAACCAATGCCAACGACAAACCTGCTGCAAAAGATGTCTGCAAAGAATACCAAAAACTTGAGAAACTAAGGCTACGTTCACATTAGCGTTGCGCGCCGCTGCGTCGGCGACGCAACGCACGACGCACAAAAAAACACGCGCAAACGCACGCAAAAACGCTGCGTTTTGCGACGCGTGCGTCGTTTTTTGACGAAAATCGGACGCACGAAAAATGCAACTTGTTGCATTTTCTTGCGTCCGACGCTAGCGTCGGAAACGACGCACGTGTCGGAAAACGCAACAAAAAAAACGCATGCGTCCCCCATGTTAAACATAGGGGCGCGTCGCCGCTGCGTCGCCGCTGCGTCGCCGACGCAACAGCGACGCACATTAGCGGAATGCTAATGTGAACGTAGCCTAAGCGGGTACATCGGTGTCTAAACATGTCATATGCACATACCTAAAGTCTTGGATTGATCCATCTCAAAAGACTTTGTTTGAGCATAGCCTAAAAGCCGCCATACATGTTCGATGGCTGTTGGCTGAACGATGCTTTGGCTGACCGTTTGGCCGGCAGCCATCTAAGACAGCGCTCGCCATACACAGGGGCACTCGATCAGCCGGGCATTCTATATGAGACCTGTCTCCAGACATATTTGGTTTATCTCCGGGAGACAACATCATTGGCAGTCCAAAATCAGACATGACACATTAAAGGGAACCTGTCACCTGAATTTGGCGGGACTGGTTTTGGGTCATATGGGCGGAGTTTTGGGGTGTTTGATTCACCCTTTCCTTACCCGCTGGCTGCATGCTGGCTGCAATATTGGATTGAAGTTCATTCTCTGTCCTCTGTAGTACATGCCTGCACAAGGCAAGATTACCTTGCGCAGGCGTGTACTATGGAGGACAAAGAATGAACTTCAATCCAATATTGCAGCCAGCATGCAGCCAGCGGGTAAGGAAAGGGTGAATCAAACACCCGAAAACTCCGCCCATATGACCCAAAACCAGTCCCGCCAAATTCAGGTGACAGAGTCCCTTTAATATTTTCCCAGACAATAAATTATCCGGGCCTCCTTTACATATCAGAATGTTGGCTAAACCCGCCAATATCCATGTGTTTGTCTGGCAGCTGCAATGAGAGACACAGGCCATGGACGTGTGGTCTTGTTTTTAAATAGCAGATGCACAAATGTAAAAAAAGCTGCCTACTATTCTCAAATGTGTGTGTTTTAGATTCCTACTCTTTGCTGTTTACACACCTTGTTTTTAGAATACAAAGCAGACCATTTTTCTGGAGCAGCCCTTCCTAATCTAATCTCCTAGGTTTTGCATTGCTTAAATAACTTTATTTTTTTTATTTTTTTTAAAGAAAACCAGAAAAGACAGTGGCTAAAGATTTGGAGGAAAATCCAGATGGTGAGTTACTGTATGCACAAAACAATTGCAAACCAGTTTGCCCACCGGAAGCCTCATTAAATTCATGGGGGCCTGGAATTTATTATTTAGATCACATTGTCACATTATAATATTGAGAGATTCATATTTAGTGCTCAGTTAAATATGATTAGAATGATTGTAACCTCTTAATGACTGGGTGGTTTTCCTTTCTTTCCCCATTCAATTTTTCCTCCTAGAGTCTTCCTAGACTATTACCTGTTTTTATATTTCAGCATAGCCAGGGTTAGGACTGTTTTTTTTTTCTTCAAGAAAAGTTGTAGTTTTGAATGACAACATTCATTTTACCATACAATGTGTAATGGAAAACAGGAAAGAAAGTTACAAGTACGGTGGAAAAAAAATTCAATTATTTATTTATTTATTTATTTATTTTCGTTTTTATGGCATTCATTGTGTGTTAAAAATGACCCTGACAATATTATTCTTCCGAACCTTAAAATTACAATGACGCCAAACTTGTAAAGATTGTTTTCTTTTTGAGGTGAAAAAATATTATGAAATTTCCCCCCCAAAAAATGCTTTGTTCCACCATTTTCTGAGGCCTGTAACATTTTTATTTTTACGTTGGTGGAAGGACTTGTTTTTGTGTGGTCAGTTGACATTTTTATTGGCACAATTTTGGGGTACATGAGTTGTTATTGCATTTTTTGGGAAAGGAGGAAAAGGGGGAAGGTGAAAAACAGGAATTCTGGTGTTTTTGATTTTCTTTTTTGCCTGACGGAATTTATTGTAAAAGTTAAATAATTTTATATTTTGATAAATCAGACTTTTACAAATATGGCGATTCCAAATATGTTTTTTCTATATTTCTTTATTTTTAACCTCTCTCTGACCTCGGACGGGATAGTACGTCCGAGGTCAGATCCCCTGCATTGATGTGGGCTGCGGCGGTGAGCCCACATCAAAGCCGCGACAGGTCAGCTGTTTTGAACAGCTGACATGTGCGCGCAATAGCGGCAAGTTGAATCGCAATCCACCCACCGCTATTAACTAGTTAAATGCCGCTGACAGCGGCATTTAACTACCGCTTCCGGCCACGCGGCCGGAAATGCGCTCATCACCGACCCCCGTCACATGATCGGGGTCAGCGATGTGTCAGGATAGTAACCATAGAGGTCCTTGAGACCTCTATGGTTACTAATGCCGGGCTGCTGTGAGTGCCACCCTGTGGTCGGCGGTCATAGCAAGCCTGTAAGTAAGCTACATAGGAGCGATCTGATGATCGCTGCTATGTAGCAGAGCCGATCAGGCTATGTCTGCTTCTAGCCTCCCATGGAGGCTATTGAAGCATCGCAAAAGTTTAAAAAAAAATGTTTAAAAAAATATGAAATAAAAAAAATATAAAAAGTATAAATCACCCTCCTTTCGCCCCATTCAAAATAAAACAATGAAAATAAAGTAAAAAATACACATATTTGGTATCGCCGTGTTCAGAATCGCCCGATCTATCAATAAAAAAAAGGATTAACCTGATCGCTAAATGGTGTAGCGAGAAAAAAAATTTGAAACCCCCAAATTATGTTTTTTTTGGTGGCTGCGACATTGCATTAAAATGCAATAACGGGTGATCAAAAGAACATATCTGCACCAAAATGGTATCACTAAAAACGTCAGGTTGGCACGCAAAAAATAAGCTCTCACCGACCCCAGATCACGAAAAATGGAGACGCTACGGGTATTGGAAAATGGTGCAATTTTTTCACCACTTAAATAAAAAATAACCTAGACATGTTAGGTGTCTATGAACTCTTAATAACCTGGAGAATCATAATTGGACAGTTTTAGCATTTAGTGAACCTAGTAAAAAAGCCAAGCAAAAAACACGCATGGGATTGCACTTTTTTTTGCAATTTCACCTCACTTGGAATTTTTTTCCCAATTTCTAGTACACATCATGGTAAAACCAATGAGGTAGTTCAAAAGTACAACTGGTCCTGCAAAAAAAAAGCCCTCACATGGCCATATTGACGGAAAAATAAAAAAAGTTATGGCTCTGGAAAGGAGGGGAGTGAAAAACAAATCCCAAGGACATGAAGGGGTTAAACTGTGTATGTATATATATGTATATATAAATAAATAAACATATATATATATATATATATATATATATATACAAATACACAGTTTAAAAATAAATAAATAAAAAACATATGTGTATATACTGTATATGTTCAGTTTAAAAATAAAGAAATTATAACAACCATATTTGGCATCGCCACAATTGTAAAAGTCTGATCTATCAAAATATAAAATTATTTAACCTTTACAATAAACCTCGCAAGGCAAAAAAATAAAAATTTAAAACACCTGAATTCTTGTGTTTTACTTTTTTTTTTAAGTCTCCTTAGGCCTCTTTCACACGTCAGTGTCTCCGGTACGTGTAGTGACAGTTTTCTAACGTACCGGAGACACTGACACACGTAGACCCATTCAAATGAATGGGTCTATGCACATGTCTCCATGTTTTCACGTACCGTGTGTCCGTGTTTAAAACACGGAGACATGTCCGTTTTTCTCTGGCAGCACGGTCCGCAAAGCATCCCGCACACATGCACACGGAGAACAGTGTGCACTCTCCTCCGTGTGCACGTACTGCCCGCAGGAGAGACAGCGCTACAGTAAGCGCCGTCTCCCCCGCGTGTGGTGCTGAAACCGGAATTCATCCCTTCTTCCCAGCAGCGTTCGCTGGAAAGAAGGAATGAAAAATCTTTTTTTTTTTCTTTTTCCTTAAAAATAAAGTTTGTGCGTCCCCTCCCGCCTCCCATCCCCTGTGCGCCCCCCCCCCCCGCTTGCCAGGAAATACTCACCGACACCCAGCTCCAGCGATGTCTCCTCTCAGCGGCTGCAACCTGTGCTGTGTGAGCAGTCACGTGGTCCCGCATTACATTACAGTGAGGAATATGCGCAGTGATTTTATTTTTTTTTCTTTCATAAATCAATAATGCAAATTCTCATTTCATAGGTAAAATCTGTTTTCAGTGAAGATAGATTTTTACATTACTGGGCTAGGAGTGGTCTAATTCCACATGTACACACAGGACACATTTTTAACCTCTTAGTGACAGAGCCAATTTTGTATTTAATTACAAAGCCACGTTTTACAATTCTGACCACTGTCACTTTATGAGGTTATAGCTCTGGAACACTGTAACAGATCCCACTGATTCTGAGAATGTTTTCTCGTGACATCATGTTAGTTGTAAAATTTATTCGATATAACTTGCATTTATTTATGAAAAAAATGGAAATTTGGCAGAATTTTTGAAAATGTTGCAATTTTCAAACTCGTAAGTTTTGTGCCCTTTAATCAAAAAGTCATATCGCAAAAAATAGTTAATAAATAATATTTCCCACGTGTCTACTTTACATCAGCACAATTTTTTTTTGTTAGGACATTATACGGGTTAAAAGTTGACCAGCGATTTCTTATTTTTACAACAAAATTTACAAAACCATTTTTTAGAGACCACCTCACTTTTGAAGTCAGTTTTGGGGGGGGTCAATAAAACTAAAAATACCCAAAAGTGACACCATTCCAAAAACTGCACCCCTCAAGGTGTGGAAAACCATATTCAAGAAGTCTATTAACCCTTCAGGTGCTTCACAAGAACTAAAGCAATGTGGAAGGAAAAAATTAACATTTTACTTTTTTCACAAACAATTAAGGCTGGTTTCACATTTGCGTTTTGATCTGCAGCGTTTTAAATGCAAACACATTTCGTTCAAAAACGCGTTTAAACGCGTTTAAACGCTGCGTTTTTTAGGCGCATGCATTTTTGCACATTTTAACGCAAACGTGGCGTTTTGACGCGTTTACAAGCGTTTTTTCCTGCGTTTGCGTTTTTGAAATGCATGATGAGAAGTGTGTGACAGCTGCCAATCATCAAAATCAACTAGAAAACCCACTATAAACAGGAATACCTAGGGTTAGGGTTAGGGTTAGGATCCCTAGTAACCCTAGGGATTCTAACCCTAACCCTAAAACACAAACTCTAACCCTAACCCAAACTCTAACTCTAACCCTAACCCTAACACAAACTCTAACACAAACTCTAACACAAACTCTAACACAAACTCTAACACAAACTCTAACACAAACTCTAACCCTAACCCTAAAACACAAACTCTAACCCTAACCCAAACTCTAACCCTAACCCTAAAACACAAACTCTAACCCTAACCCAAACTCTAACCCTAACTCTAACACAAACTCTAACACAAACTCTAACACAAACTCTAACACAAACTCTAACACAAACTCTAACATAAACTCTAACCCTAACCCTAAAACACAAACTCTAACCCTAACCCAAACTCTAACCCTAACCCTAACACAAACTCTAACACAAACTCTAACACAAACTCTAACACAAACTCTAACACAAACTCTAACCCTAACCCTAACCCTAGGGATCCTAACCCTAACCCTTATGGTTAGGGTTAGGGTTAGGATCCCTTAGGGTTAGGGTTAGGGTTTGGGGGTGGCTTATCAGTGTGTATTCTTGTGTTTTTCTATAAAAACGCATGCGTTTACATAGACATCAATAGGGTTTTTTTGCGGCAAAAAACGCCGCTAAAATGACTACATGTTGCATTTCTGCAACACAACGCATGCAGAGAAAAAACGCATGCGTTGCAAAAACGCGTCAAAACACATGCAAAAAACGCATTCGTTTTTAATGTTAAGTATAGGGGGGAAAAACGCGTGCGTTTTTTTGCGGTTTTTTTTTGCGCAAAAATGCAAAAAAAAAAAATGCAAATTTGAAACCAGCCTTACTTTGGAACAAACTTTTGTATTTTCACAAGAGTATCAGGAGAAATTGGACAACAAAATTTGTTGTGCAATTTCTCTTGAGTATGCCAATATGTGGGGAATGGATGGAGAAATGTTTTACTTTTTGAACGCAAAATTGGCTGGAATCAATGACGGCCGCCATGTCTCGTTTGGAGACCCCCTGATGTACCTAAACCGTGGAATCCCCCCAATTCTAACTCCACCCTTAACACAGCCCTAACCACAACCCTAACCCCAAGACACCCCTAACCACAACCCTAATCCCAACACCACCTTAACCCAACACCACAACCCTATCCCCAACACAACTCTAACCGTAGCCTAACCCTAACCCTAGCTCTAACCCTAGTCCCAACTCTAATACTAGCCTAACCCTAACTCTAGCTCTAACCCCAACCCTAACCTTAGCCCCACCCCCACCCAACCCTAACCTTAACTCTAACGCTAGCTCCACCCCTAACCCTAACACAGTAATTAAAATGAACCAATAGGAGAAATCGCCTATTGTTGCCGATTGCCAGCTGACAGATCTCAGCCGGCGCACTGCACATGCGTCCATTTTCATCCCGGCAGAAAATACTGTGGGCCGGGGGACATCACCGGGGAATGCAGGAGGTGCCGGAGGTACTGGAGGAGCTTGGGGAACACCATTTCTCTCTCCTCTGATGTGCTAGATCATATCAGAGGAGAGAGAAATAAATAGGAAATCAGACTTTTTTTTGTTTGCAGTCACTGTTATTTCGTGAGTAACGGTGATCGCAACACTGGGGACGGTAAAAACCGACCCAAATCATGTTCTCCGGGTTCTCGGCTACCCCCGAAGAATTTCCGACGCTGGGGGGCTCTATAAGCTTATTTCTCAGGGCCGTTAAAAGGCATATCGGCAGTTGTTAAGGGGCTAAAATATATCAATAATCTACCAATCAATCAATAATGTGTAGCAGCAAGGTAAACATGTAGGTATAATATTAGATTTAAAGTTGTTAATGGGTTAAGAATAGTTACTGAAAAGCTGTTACCCTTTAGGCTACATTTCCACAATGAACTTTTGTGAATTTTTGATGTTGCAGACTCATTTCTGCATCCATTAAGTAAAATAAGTTACTTGCATTTTTTTTAAAAAAAGCAACATAAAAACTCGCCCAAAACTCATCATGGTAACATAGCCTTAGGGCAGTCCCACACGTCCAGATAATTCCGGTACCGGAAAAATCGGTACCGGAATTATCCATGTCCGTGTGCCCATGCGTTTCTGTGGCACATCAGTGTGGCACACGTGCGGCACACGTGTGCCGCCCGTGTGCCAACTGGGTACCACACGGAGCGTGCAGGAGACAGTGCTAGAGATAAGCGCTGTCCCCTGCATCTGGTGCTGAAGCCGCCATTCATATCTTCTCTGCAGCAGCGTTTGCTGTAGAGAAGATATGATAAGATCCCTGTCCACTCCCACCCCCTGTGCGCCCGCCCGCTGTTATTAAAATACTCACCCGGCTCCCTCGCAGTGTCCTGTCCTCGCCGCACCTTCTCCTGTATGAGCGGTCACGTGGGGCCGCCCATTACAGTCATGAATATGCAGCTCCACCCCTATGGGAGGTCGTTTGTAACGTTCAAGTGTCCTTACCTCCCATAAAGGGAAGCATTGTTATATTTTCCTTGCATTTCAAAAATTTGCATTTCTTTGGCTAACATGTATTGTTGTTCTTCTTCCCAGTCCAGGAGTACTGGATTTAACCGGGAGGGAGTGCAGCGCCCCAGAGACCTGGTCATTGCAGTAGTGTCGCTCTGCCACTAAGGGGAGTGATGGTACGTCTGATGGCACTAAATAAGTTCATCTGACCAGGTATCACCAGCACACATTACACTTCACACTCCGTCCACTACGGGGAGCAAAAGGTTTTATTTTTTAGGCCACTCCTCCCACTGGTAAATCTAGGGGTTGGATAGGAAGCTGACTGGGTTTTGTCCAGGCAACATCCAGTGGCAGGGGGTGTTGCGGGGAAGACTTCAGGGGAGTCCCTGTCAGGCATGGGAACCTGGCAGAGACTTAGCGACAAGAACAGAACGAAACGGAACCGTGCCTGCACTACCTTGCGGCGGTATCCTTAGAAAGATACTGTAGGGATCCCGGGTAAACGAAGGGATCCCTTTAAGAGTTAACCCTAGACGGGTATTAGCAGCAAAACAGCAGGAAGACAAACAGTTAAATAACTATATACAATTTGTCGGGGCCTCGAGGTTTATTTTGATTCTGGTGGTCGTAGCTCCACAGGCAGCAATGGGCGGGGCCATCCACCCGGATATCTGCGGTTACCAGGTGTGGTTCCAGGAGCTCCTTCGCTCCAGGCAGGGGTCTGGGTGCCTACAGTTCTGGATCCCGAAATGGCCTGGGTAGTAGCCATCACTGAAGCCGATCCTTCGGCTACCACGGTGGTAGTGGTATCAACGGTGCAGGTGGTGGTCTTGACGATGGTGCACGTCGGGGTAACCACCGTAGTCTTGGTAGTAGTGGTAGACTGGTCACAAGGGGGCACCTTTGCTACGGGGGATGGCTTCACTGACACTTTAGTCCGTGGACGCCCAGGGCAAACCACCCCCTCTCCCCAAAGCGCCGGGCGCAGGTGACCTCGACCCCCGGGCAGAGACCCCGGCCCGGGTGGCCCTCTCCGAGACGAGACCCCACATCCCCCCGGCTCACAAAGACCTCCGCACACAGGTCCGGCTCCCCAACAAAGCCCCAGCCCCCACAAAGTTTGAAGTCGATGACGGTGCCCTGTCTGCTCGGGGCCTGGTGGGCAGTGCGATCCTTGCGGGCCCGGTCCTTCACCGCGAGGTCCCGCTGGTAGTGGGCCTCTCGCCCGGCCTGATACTCCCTTTCCTTCTTCTCCCACTGTCGGTCTAGCTGGACCTGATATTCCTCCCAGCTGAGGGCCTCCACCATCTCCCCTTCCTGTGTCTTCACCCCGGGGAACGCCATGAAGTCGGACCCTGGGTTCACCCAGCGGCACACTGTGCGCTCCGCATAGACCTCGCCTGGCATGGTGATCGGCGAGATCGGGGCTTTCAAGAAGTGCTTGATACCCGTGGCCTGGTCCCAGGGTGGAAGGCGCTGGAGGGTATGGGTCCCAGGGAGAGGGGGTACCGCGACTGGGCCTATCAACAGCTCCTCCGCTAGCGGGGCAGAGTCGGCGGACTCACTGGCCGATACAACTTCCTCCATCGCAGCCGGCTCCGGTAGCAGCAAAGGAACCGATGACGGGGGTCCTCTGCCGGCGCCTCCTGGCACGAGGCCTTGGTCTCCATCCGCAACTGGAGGAGCTGCTCCATCAGGTCCTCCATCTCAATCTGCAGGAGACCGGTCCCAATCCCAACCGTGGAGATCTGGCTGCTGTGCTCGTCCGGGTAGCTGGGGGGAGCCCTCTGCTTCAACCCCGCATTCTGGGTCTGAGCGACTGGTCATGGCGTCCTCCACATGGGTCACTTTTGGTCTCTTTCCCGCTCTCTCCTTCGTGGGCGGTTCCGTTTTCTTTGTCTCTGCCCTCCCTTGAGAATCAGGAGGTGGATCTCGGCCGCTGACGGACACGTCCTCAAGGTACAAAAATATTTAGACTGGGCGGTCATGGTTTTTTGCGCTTCTCAGTTCTTTCATGCCCACAACTCCATGCCCTTCTTCTTCTCCTGCGCTCCTCGTGGCGCTATAATGGCGGCGATTTTGGCGGGAATCTTGCGGCAATGAGCAATACACAGTCCTTGCAATAAATCACGGTTCAAGCACAATTCAATCACAGTTCCAAGGCACACATGACCTGCTTCTCAGGCTTAAGTAGACACAGGGCCGCGGGTTACTCGGTACCGGTCCTCTCTGGCTCAGTTCTGGGGATGTCACGGTGGCTGGACCCGGTCCGTGACCCTGCTAAGGGGCGTCCAATAAAAGGTGATACAAGTCTGTCAAGGTTTCGTGACGCCACCTGTGGTATTCGGTCAGGCTGACCGACGCTGCTTGGGGGTCCACTGGGGTGATGTGATGGCAGCAAGGTGTTATACCTTCCCACAGGTGAAGTATGTCCCCAGGGCTTCCCAGTAGTGTATATGGCGATGGTGTGAGGTGCAGTCAATAACGAAGACACAGGGTTGCAGTCTCTTTACCTCTTTACTGGTGACTTCAGGATCCTCAATCCAGAGCACTGTTAACAGGGCTGTCTGAGAGCGGCCGGTCCGGAGGCACATCCAGAGTTCCCTTTGCAGGTGGAAATCGTTGCCTACCACTAGCGCCTGTGTGTTGTAGTGCTTCCCTGCTGAGCATTCGGGATAGTCCTCACAACTTCTGTTCTCGTTCTTTCTAGTTCTTTCTCGTTCTTTCTTTTCTCCGTCCCCCAAGTTTGTTATGGCTAGGACGCACCCGTTTGACAGGTAGGCTCGGAGCTCTTCCGGGACCCTAGAGACGCCCCTCTCCACGGTTGCTCCCTATGCCTGCTTAGGTGATGTAAGGTAGACAGCCAACCTATAATTAACTGTCCTGCGGTATTTGAAGTAAGGAATAAAGTCAGTTACATCCTCGGTGTTCCGGGCACCGGCTACGCGCCTCAGTAAGATGTTGCCGTTCTCGGGGCACGACTCCTACTGGCTCTCCTTTATGCTTGATCTCGTTTCTCACTGTCCACAATATCCTTCGCTTCGTGTCCTTTCTAAGGATACCGCCGCAAGGTAGTGCAGGCGCGGTTCCGTTTCATTCTGTTCTTGTCGCTAAGTCTCTGCCAGGTTCCCACGCCTGACAGGGACGCTCCTGAAGTCTTCCCCGCAACACCCCCTGCCACGGGATGTTGCCTGGACAAAACCCAGTCAGCTTCTGTCCTAACTTCCTATCCAACCCCTAGTTTTACCAGTGTGAGGAGTGGCCTAATAAATAAAACCTTTTGCTCCCCCTAGTGGCCGGAGTGTGAAGTGTAATGTGTGCTGGTGATACCTGGTCAGATGAACTCCTTTAGTGCCAGCAGACGTACCGCCACTCCTCTTAGTGGCAGAGCGACACTACTGCAACGACCAGGTCTCTGGGGCGCTGCAGAAACACATCACCACTTCTGCATTTATCACCCACTCCTGGTTTTGGCCTATAAATACTCAGGTACAAAAGTTACCAAATGCTGAATGTGTGCACATGGCCTTGATGTCAATGAACATCTGCCAGTGCCTACTAAGGCCACGTGCACACATTGAGTATTTGTAAGCCAAAACCAGGAGTGGGTGATAAATACAGAAGTGGTGACGTGTTTCTATTATACTTTTCCTCTGATTGTTCCACTCCTGGTTTTGGCTTACAAATACTCAATGTGTGCACGTGGCCTAATGCTTCCTGTCAGCAATGTAGTAGCTGAAAGGCTATGTTCACATGCAGTGTTTTTTTACTGCATTTTTATACAAGTTAAAAGCTAACTTTTAGAGTACCAGCTAAAGCTATGAAATTTCAGAAACCTCATGCACACATTAATTTTTTTTTCTGACTGAATTTGAGAACTGCTGTTTGTGTTTCTTTTTTTTTTTTTTTAAATCTGAAGCATGTCAATTTTTTCAGCGTCTTACACCCATGGTAAGCAATGAGAAAGTGCAAAAACGGCTCCATTCAGCTGTTAAAAATAGACATTCTTCCTTCTCAAGCATAATACCTTCTCATCTAGCATAATGCCAATTATACTAAACCTGGAGCTGGCACTAATTGCATTTCTTATACTAAACCTGGAGCTGGCACTAATTGCATTTCTTTTCAGAATGTACCTCTGGGTTATCGGTCGGTACCATCAGCTGTCAGCATGAAGTCTCTGTCTTAAACATTGACCTGGATTCAGACTGCGCTGATTATGAGCTGCGCATTACTTTGCAGTGGATCGCCGCTTCAGAGCTAGGAATTCCGGCAGTCTACTTCCGAAAATCTCAGGAAAGCAGGATTCATAAGGTATGGTCAGATCGCTGCCTCTTCTTTTATCATAAGGGATGGACAGACCAGCAACAAGTGAGAAAATAGCTGAAAATATTGTTTGTCGGGAAGAATCCAGAAAGCAAACAGCTATAAATTTACTTTTAAAAGTAGATTTTGGATGTGATGTACTGAGCTGTAAATCCAGGAGGTCAGACATTTTTATAAAAAAAAAATATTGTATACTTGGCTAGGAAGTAAATACATTTATAAGCTATGTGCACTATTTCAACAAATTTTTTGATGGCTTTAATGCATCCTAAAGTGCTTTTCTATTTTATATCGTACATTGAGACCTCCCATGATTAGCTGTTATCTGTGGTCAAAAATAGTTTAATACTCCTACAGCGCCACCACAAGGGAAATGAAGCATTACACAGAGCACATGCAAATCTTTGGGCTGCCTGTGTAAGGTCACGTTGACACATTCTGTATTAGGTGAGTTTTTTACCTCAGTATTTGCAAGCCAAAACCATGAGTGGGTAAAAAATGCAGATGTGGTGCCATGTTTCTATTATTGATTTTTTTTCTCTGATTGTTCCACTCCTGGTTTTGGTTTACAAATACTGAGGAAAAAAACTCACCAAAGACTCAAATGTGCACAAAGCCTAATACAGGACAGGACAATTCCTACACAGATCAACAGGTTTTTTGTAACCGTTCTTCACTCTTGCCAAGAAATTAGAATTCAGAACAGAAGTGCCATTCTAAAAATTTAGAATTTACCAATAGCGCATACAAAAATACATTTTATAAGCGAAAGAACTTAAATTAATTGAGTCTATTAACTTTGCGAAGCTTCTTAGTAACAGAATTGTTGATGCTGTTGATTACTTGAGTGCTTAGACTGATAAAAGGATAGAAGTGATTGAATTTGCAAAGATTGAATTTTGCAGGGAAATTTGATTTGCATGGAAGTTATTCTATGCGAATTGAATGTTTCTTATTATTCTCCGAGGTCCAGAGCATAATAAAAGTAGGATGTGAAAAAAAAATCAAAGGTGTTGTCCACTACTAGGACAACCTCTTATCATACCTCATGTTTGGCCCCGTTAAAATAAAAACACTTACACTCCTCCCGTACTGGTGCCATTCCAGCGATGTCAGCACTCAGGTTTTTGGAGCTCACCTGAGGTTGTGATGTCAAGTGAACCTTGCGCCCAATCAGTGATGGTGTCTCTGTCCCCGGCTGTTAGACAAATTGAACATCAAGAGGACATCAGAGAGCAGTCTCAGCCCTGGATTCCTGTTGATGTTCAATACATCCAAAGGTGGGGAGAGTGACATCACAACTTCACACGAGCCCTGGGAAGGCAAGTGCTGACACCGCTGGAATGGCTCCAGCACAGGAGGTGAGTATAAGTGTTTTTATTTTAATGATGCCAAACATGAGAATTGGTTGTCCTAGTAGTGGGCAAACTTTTAATACTCACCTAACTGCTAACCTATCCTGCCATCTATGCAGCCCACTGACCAAGTCCTCAGTGCCGCTTATTTTTGCCTTCCTCGGTGCATTTTCTTCAACCTGCTTCACCCTGGGCTGCGTCTTCCATTGCGACAAGGTCTCTGACACCCATGCACGTCATGGCGTCACAATGTTGTGACGTATGTCGCCTGAGACCCAGTCGGCAGCTTGAGGAATGCAGGCTTCACGACATGTGCAGTCATGGCACAGCAAGCAGGAAAATCAGAGGCCTAGTTGCAACAGAAAATGTGACCCAGAGTGAAGCTGATCGTTTACACTTTTTTAAACCTTTTGTCAGCCCTCTGTGTTAATCAGAAAAATGTCCACCAATGAAACACTATATTGCTGAATTTGCACAAAGAGAATTAAATAAAATCAGTGTTCTACAGAATTTTTGTAAAGTCCAAGAGAATTCAATTCCATTCAAATAAATATGCTCACTTCTATGTCTATCTGACAGATAGATCTCAAGTATTCTACCATTTTCAACATACCTTCATTAGTAGCAAAAGTGCAAATAGCCCAGGTGGTTCAACAATGCATTGCCAAGCAGTGCTCTCCACTACAAGGTGACTCTGTGTGAGTTTGTATGGAAGTGATATGCAACTGGCCCCATTCTAAGGCCGGCGTCACACTTGCGAGTTTTACAGACGTATGGGCGCAGAAAATACGTCCGTAAAACTCGCAAAACAAACGGCACAATTATTCTCTATGCCCCTGCTCCTATCTGCCGTATTTTACTGATCCGTATTATACGGCTTTCTACGGCCGTAGAAAATTGCAGCATGCTGCGTTTGTCACCGTACTGTGCAAGAAATACGCCAATGAAAGCCTATGGAAGCCTGAAAAATACGGATCACACACGGACCAGCAGTGTGACTTGCGAGAAATACGCAGCGGTGTTACAGAGAAAAGCCGGTAATTCATTGCGGTGTACAGTAAAATCACACTAAGGCCGGCTTCACACTCAGCGTATGAAAATACGGTCCGTATATTACGGCCGTAATACGCTGAAATGTCCCGAAAATAGTGGTCCGTAGCTCCTCCGTAGGCAGGGTGTGTCAGCGTTTTTTGCGCATGGCATCCTCCGTATGTAATCCGTATGGCATCCGTACTGCGTGGTTTTCTCGCAGGCTTGCAAAACCAACATACCGCTATAGAAATGATCCATGTGTCCCAAAAAGAAAAAAATATATATATATACTGTCTATATATATATATATATATATATATATATATATATATATATATATATATATATATATATATATATGTCATTAGACACATATATGTATATATATTAATATTTTTTCCAGCGCTATACAGCTTGAAAGCCGGTAATTCAATTACCGGCTTTTTCTTTCTCCTTCCTAAAACCCAACATGATTTGAGACATGGTTTACATGCAGTAAACCATGTCTTCTCTCCATTTTTTTTGCAGATTCCACACTACTAATGTCAGTAGAGTGTATCTGCAAAATTTGGCCGTTCTAGCTCTTAAAATAAAGGGTTAAATGGCGGAAAAAATTGGCGTGGGCTCCCGCTCAATTTTCTCCGCCAGAGTAGTAAAGCCAGTGACTGAGGGCAGATATTAATAGCCTGGAGAGGGTCCATGGTTATTGGCCCCCCCCTGGCTAAAAATATCTGCCCCCAGCCACCCCAGAAAAGGCACATCTGGAAGATGCGCCTATTCTGGCACTTGGCCACTCTCTTCCCATTCCCGTGTAGCGGTGGGATATGGGGTAATGAAGGGTTAATGCCACCTTGCTATTGTAAGGTGACATTAAGCCTAATTAATAATGGAGAGGCGTCAATTATGACACCTATCCATTATTAATCCAACTGAATGAAAGGGTTAAATAAAACACAAACACATTATTTAAAATTATTTTAATGAAATAAAAACAATGGTTGTTGGAGTATTTTATTCTACGGCCAATCCAGTCACTGAAGACCCTCGTTCTGTGAAAGAAAAAACATAATAAACCAACAATATACTTACCCTCCGCAGATCTGTAACGTCCAACGATGTAAATCCTTCTGAAGGGGTTAAAACATTTTGCAGCAAGGAGCTTTGCTAATGCAAGCTGCTCCTCGCTGCAAAACCCCGGGGAATGAGTCTAAATATAGATCAATGAGCTATATTTAGCTTCATTTGCGGTGAGGCGCCCTCTGCTGGATGTTCATAGATCGTGGGAACTTGCCTAGAAAGCCTGGGAGCTTTCTAGGAAATTTCCCACGATCTATGAACATCCAGCAGAGGGCACCTCACCGCAAATGAAGCTAAATATAGCTCATTGATCTATATTTAGACTCATTCCCCGGGGTTTTGCAGCGAGGAGCAGCCTGCATTAGCAAAGCTCCTTGCTGCAAAATGTTTTAACCCCTTCAGAAGGATTTACATCGTTGGACGTTACAGATCTGCAGAGGGTAAGTATATTGTTGGTTTATTATGTTTTTTCTTTCACAGAACGAGGGTCTTCAGTGACTGGATTGGCCGTAGAATAAAATACTCCAACAACCATTGTTTTTATTTCATTAAAATAATTTTAAATAATGTGTTTGTGTTTTATTTAACCCTTTCATTCAGTTGGATTAATAATGGATAGGTGTCATAATTGACGCCTTTCCATTATTAATTAGGCTTAATGTCACCTTACAATAGCAAGGTGGCATTAACCCTTCATTACCCCATATCCCACCGCTACACGGGAATGGGATGAGAGTGGCCAAGTGCCAGAATAGGCGCATCTTCCAGATGTGCCTTTTCTGGGGTGGCTGGGGGCAGATATTTTTAGCCAGGGGGGGGCCAATAACCATGGACCCTCTCCAGGCTATTAATATCTGCCCTCAGTCACTGGCTTTACTACTCTGGCGGAGAAAATTGCGCGGGAGCCCACGCCAATTTTTTCCGCCATTTAACCCTTTATTTTAAGAGCTAGAACGGCCAAATTTTGCAGATACACACTACTGACATTAGTAGTGTGGAATCTGCAAAAAAAATGGAGAGAAGACATGGTTTACTGTATGTAAACCATGTCTCAAATCATGTCGGGTTTTAGGAAGGAGAAAGAAAAAGCCGGTAATTGAATTACCGGCTTTCAAGCTGTATAGCGCTGGAATAAATATTAATATATATACATATATGTGTCTCACTGACATATATATATATATATATACCTATTCTATGTGTACACATTTATTCTACCTATTCTACTGTAAGCTGTCAGTGTGATTTTACTGTACACCGCACTGAATTACCGGCTTTTCTCTCTAACAGCGCTGCGTATTTCTCGCAAGTCACACTGCTTGTCCGTGTGAAATCCGTATTTTTCACGCTTCCATAGACTTTCATTGGCGTATTTCTTGCGCAGTACGGTGACAAACGCAGCATGCTGCGATTTTGTACGGCCGTAGAAAGCCGTATAATACTGATCAGTAAAATACGGCAGATAGGAGCAGGGGCATAGAGAATAATTGTGCCGTATTTTTTGCGAGTTTTACGGACGTAGTTTCTGCGCTCTTACGTCCGTAAAACTCGCAAGTGTGAAGCCGGCCTAAAGCAACCAAGAAAAGCAGACATGCAAACGGAGCGCACACCCAGAAAAATGAAAGCTGAGTAGCAACAAATTACAAAAAGTTTATTGAAAACAGAGACACATACACTAGAATAAAAGCATGTTAAAATATAACAACCACACCCCTGGTCCCATGGTAAATACTCGTGAAAGACAGCCCAAAATACAAATAGTAATATATGTGCTATACAACCCAACAATAATGGCAACTAAAAAATACCTATATATGAAAATCAATAATTAGACAGCATATAAGGGAGACCTGTAAAGTGGGGAATAAAACCCCCTAAGCCCTATAAAAATGTGGCTCAATAATTCAATAATACAGATATAATAGTACAAACCTATAAAAGAGCACAGAGGGTCTGGGCGTCCCCAGATACCCCCACTATGAATGAGTAGCCCTGCTATGGAAGACAAGCCTGTAACTATCAAGGGACCATAATAGGAGGAAAAAAAAAAGGGGGGGATAATACCAGCAAAAGATAAATTAAACCAAAGGAAAAATATAAATATAAAGCAAGGTGGTCAGGTGGGACAAAGATATAACCCAGGCTATAGAAAAGTGCCCACAAAGGTCAGGATATGTGGCACAATGGTAGGAAGAATACAAGGTATGAGTATAAATCACCCAATCAGGTCATCCGGTCTGCGGTCTGGGCTGTCAGCTGTCAGAAGACAGGACTTCCCCTGACTTCCCCTGACGAAGCTGCGCTCAGCAGCGATATGCGTGGGGCCTCCCCACACTTTCTGGATCCCGGGATCATCTTCCTTTACTCCTGACTTCTGACAGCTGACAGCCCAGACCGCAGACCGGATGACCTGATTGGGTGATTTATACTCATACCTTGTATTCTTCCTACCATTGTGCCACATATCCTGACCTTTGTGGGCACTTTTCTATAGCCTGGGTTATATCTTTGTCCCACCTGACCACCTTGCTTTATATTTATATTTTTCCTTTGGTTTAATTTATCTTTTGCTGGTATTATCCCCCTTTTCTTTTCTTTTTTCTCCTATTATGGTCCCTTGATAGTTACAGGCTTGTCTTCCATAGCAGGGCTACTCATTCATAGTGGGGGTATCTGGGGACGCCCAGACCCTCTGTGCTCTTTTATAGGTTTGTACTATTATATCTGTATTATTGAATTATTGAGCCACATTGTTATAGGGCTTAGGGGGTTTTATTCCCCACTTTACAGGTCTCCCTTATATGCTGTCTAATTATTGATTTTCATATATAGGCATTTTTTGGTTGCCATTATTGTTGGGTTGTATAGCACATATATTACTATTTGTATTTTGGGCTGTCTTTCACGAGTATTTACCATGGGACCAGGGGTGTGGTTGTTATATTTTAACATGCTTTTATTCTAGTGTATGTGTCTCTGTTTTCAATAAACTTTTTGTAATTTGTTGCTACTCAGCTTTCATTTTTCTGGGTGTGCGCTCCGTTTGCGTGTCTGCTTTTCTTGGTTGCTTTATTATGTTCTTTTGGCTATGCATGGTGCTGCACCCCTTTATAGATCTACTATTCGCATAATATTACGTTTGCCCAGCTGTGGTGCTCCCTATTTTTCTATAAATCCCAGTAAAATCACACTGACAGCTTACAGAAGAATAGGTAGAATAAATGTGTACACATAGAATAGGTGTATATATATATATATATATATATATATATATATATATATATATATATATGTCAGTGAAACACACACATATATATATATATATATATATATATATATATTAATATTTCTTCCAGCGCGAGATAGCTTTAAAGTCGGTAATTCAATTACCGGCTTTTTCTCTCTCCTTCCTAAACCCGACATGATTTGAGACATGGTTTACATACAGTAAACCATGTCATATCCCCCTTTTTTTTGCATATTCCACACTACTAATGTTAGTAGTGTGTATATGCTAAATTTGACCGTTCTATCTACTAAATTAAAGGGTTAACCCCTTCATGACCCAGCCTATTTTGACCTTAAAGACCTTGCCGTTTTTTGCAATTCTGACCAGTGTCCCTTTATGAGGTAATAACTCAGGAACGCTTCAACGGATCCTAGTGGTTCTGAGATTGTTTTTTCGTGACATATTGGGCTTCATGTTAGTGGTAAATTTAGGTCAATAAATTCTGCGTTTATTTGTGATAAAAACGGAAATTTGGCGAAAATTTTGAAAATTTCGCAATTTTCACATTTTGAATTGTTATTCTGTTAAACCAGAGAGATATGTGACACAAAATAGTTAATAAATAACATTTCCCACATGTTTACTTTACATCAGCACAATTTTGGAAACAAAATTTTTTTTTGTTAGGAAGTTATAAGGGTTAAAATTTGACCAGCGATTTGTCATTTTTACAACGAAATTTACAAAACCATTTTTTTTAGGGACCACCTCACATTTGAAGTCAGTTTGAGGGGTCTATATGGCTGAAAATACCCAAAAGTGACACCATTCTAAAAACTGCACCCCTCAAGGTACTCAAAACCACATTCAAGAAGTTTATTAACCCTTCAGGTGCTTCACAGCAGCAGAAGCAACAAGGAAGGAAAAAATGAACATTTAACTTTTTAGTCACAAAAATTATCTTTTAGCAACAATTTTTTTATTTTCCCAATGGTAAAAGGAGAAACTGAACCACGAAAGTTGTTGTCCAATTTGTCCTGAGTACGCTGATACCTCATATGTGGGGGTAAACCACTGTTTGGGCGCACGGCAGGGCTTGGAAGGGAAGGAGCGCCATTTGACTTTTTGAATCAAAAATTGGCTCCACTCTTTAGCGGATACCATGTCACGTTTGGAGAGCACCCGTGTGCCTAAAAATTGGAGCTCCCCCACAAGTGACCCCATTTTGGAAACTAGACGCCCCAAGGAACTTATCTAGATGCATAGTGAGCACTTTGAACCCCCAGGTGCTTCACAAATTGATCCGTAAAAATTAAAAAGTACTTTTTTTTCACAAAAAAATTCTTTTAGCCTCAATTTTTTCATTTTCACATGGGCAACAGGATAAAATGGATCCTAAAATGTGTTGGGCAATTTCTCCTGAGTACACCAATACCTCACATGTGGGGGTAAACCACTGTTTGGGCACATGGTAAGGCTCGGAAGGGAAGGAGCGCCATTTGACTTTTTGAATGAAAAATTATTTCCATCGTTAGCGGACACCATGTCGCGTTTGGATAGCTCCTGTGTGCCTAAACATTGGCGCTCCCCCACAAGTGACCCCATTTTGGAAACTAGACCCCCCAAGGAACTTATTTAGATGCCTAGTGAGCACTTTAAACCCTCAGATGCTTCACAAATTGATCTGTAAAAATGAAAAAGTACTTTTTTTTCACAAAAAAATTCTTTTCGCCTCAATTTTTTCATTTTCACATGGGCAGTAGGATAAAATGGATCATAAAATTTGTTGGGCAATTTCTCCCGAGTACGCCGATACCTCATATGTGGGGGTAAACCACTGTTTGGGCACTCGGCAGGGCTCGGAAGGGAAGGCGCGCCATTTGACTTTTTGAATGGAAAATTAGCTCCAATTGTTAGCGGACACCATGTCGCGTTTGGAGAGCCCCTGTGTGCCTAAACATTGGAGCTCCCCCACAAGTGACCCCATTTTGGAAACTAGACCCCCCAAGGAACTTATCTAGATGCACATTGAGCACTTTAAACCCCCAGGTGCTTCACAGAAGTTTATAACGCAGAGCCATGAAAATAAAAAATAATTTTTCTTTCCTCAAAAATGATTTTTTAGCCTGGAATTTCCTATTTTGCCAAGGATAATAGGAGAAATTGGACCCCAAATATTGTTGTCCAGTTTGTCCTGAGTACGCTGATACCCCATATGTGGGGGTAAACCACTGTTTGGGCGCACGGCAGGGCTCGGAAGGGATGGCATGCCATTTGGCTTTTTAAATGGAAAATTAGCTCCAATCATTAGCGGACACCATGTCACGTTTGGAGAGCCCCTGTGTGCCTAAACATTGGAGATCCCCCAGAAATGACCCAATTTTGGAAACTAGACCCCCAAAGGAACTAATCTAGATGTGTGGTGAGGACTTTGAACCCCCAAGTGCTTCACAGAAGTTTATAACGCAGAGCCATGAAAATAAAAAAAAAAAATATTTTCTCAAAAATGATCTTTTAGCCTGCAATTTTTTATTTTCCCAAGGGTAACAGGAGAAATTTGACCCCAAAAGTTGTTGTCCAGTTTCTCCTGAGTACGCTGATACCCCATATGTGGGGGTAAATCACTGTTTGGGCACATGCCGGGGCTCGGAAGTGAAGTAGTGACGTTTTGAAATGCAGACTTTGATGGAATGCTCTGTGGGCGTCACGTTGCGTTTGCAGAGCCCCTGGTGTGCCTAAACAGTAGAAACCCCCCACAAGTGACCCCATTTTAGAAACTAGACCCCCAAAGGAACTTATCTAGATGTGTGGTGAGCACTTTGAACCCCCAAGTGCTTCATAGAAGTTTATAATGCAGAGCCGTGAAAATAATAAATACGTTTTCTTTCCTCAAAAATAATTATTTAGCCCAGAATTTTTTATTTTCCCAAGGGTAACAGGAGAAATTGGACCCCAATAGTTGTTGTCCAGTTTCTCCTGAGTACGCTGATACCCCATGTGTGGGGGTAAACCACTGTTTGGGCACACGTCGGGGCTCAGAAGGGAAGTAGTGACTTTTGAAATGCAGACTTTGATGGAATGGTCTGCGGGCGTCACATTGCGTTTGCAGAGCCCCTGGTGTGCCTAAACAGTAGAAACCCCCCACAAGTGACCCCATTTTAGAAACTAGACCCCCCAAGGAACTTATCTAGATATGTGGTGAGCACTTTGAACCCCCAAGTGCTTCACAGACGTTTACAACGCAGAGCCGTGAAAATAAAAAATCATTTTTCTTTCCTCAAAAATGATGTTTTAGCAAGCATTTTTTTAGATTCACAAGGGTAACAGGAGAAATTGGACCCCAGTAATTGTTGCGCAGTTTATCCTGAGTACACTGATACCCCATATGTGGGGTAAACCACTGTTTGGGCACACTTCAGGGCTCGGAAGTGAGGGAGCACCATTTGACTTTTTGAATACGAGATTGGCTGGAATCAATGGTGGCGCCATGTTGCGTTTGGAGACCCCCTGATGTGCCTAAACAGTGGTAACCCCTCAATTCTACCTCCAACACTAACCCCCCCACACCCCTAACCCTAATCCCAACTGTAGCCATAACCCTAATCACAACCCTAACCACAACCCTAATTCCAACCCTAACCCTAAGGCTATGTGCCCACGTTGCGGATTCGTGTGAGATATTTCCGCACCATTTTTGAAAAATCCGCGGGTAAAAGGTAAAAGGATTTCCAGTGTTTTTTGTGCGGATTTCACCTGCGGATTCCTATTGAGGAACAGGTGTAAAAAGCCGCGGAATCCGCACAAAGAATTGACATGCTGCGGAAAATACAACGCAACGTTTCCGCGCGGTACTTTCTGCACCATGGGCACAGCGGATTTGGTTTTTCATATGTTTACATGGTACTGTAAACCTGATGGAATACTGCTGCGAATCCGCAGCGGCCAATCCGCAGCCAAATCCGCACCGTGTGAACATAGCCTAATTCTAAAGGTATGTGCACACGCTGCGGAAAACGCTGCAGATCCGCAGCAGTTTCCCATGAGTTTACAGTTCAATGTAAACCTACGGGAAACAAAAATCGCTGTACACATGCTGCGGAAAAACTGCACGGAAACGCAGCGGTTTACATTCCGCAGCATGTCACTTCTTTGTGCGGATTCCGCAGCGGTTTTACAACTGCTCAAATAGAAAATCGCAATTGTAAAACCGCAGTGAAATGCGCAGAAAAAAACGCGGTAAATCCGCCATAAATCCGCAGCGGTTTAGCACTGCGGATTTATCAAATCCGCAGCGGAAAAATCCGCAGAGGACCAGAATACGTGTGCACATACCGAAACCCTAGCCCTAACCCTACCCCTAACCCTAGCCCTACCCCTAACCCTAGCCCTAACCCTAGCCCTAACTCTAACCCTAGCCCTAACCCTAGCTCTACCCCTAACCCTACCCCTAGCCCTAACCCTAGCCCTAACCCTAGCCCTAACCCTAACCCTACCCCTAACCCTAGCCCTAACCCTAACCCTACCCCTAACCCTACCCCTAACCCTACCCCTAACCCTAACCCTATTCTAACATTAGTGGAAAAAAAAAAATTTCTTTATTTTTTTATTGTCCCTACCTATGGGGGTGACAAAGGGGGGGGGGTCATGTATTATTTTTTTTATTTTGATCACTGAGATATAATCTATCTCAGTGATCAAAATGCACTTTGGAACGAATTGCCGGCCGGCAGATTCGGCGGGCGCACTGCGCATGCGCCCGCCATTTTGGAAGATGGCGGCGCCCAGGGAGAAGACGGACGGGACCCCGGCTGGATCGGTAAGTATGATGGGGTGGGGGGGGCCAACGGGGGGGGGATCGGAGCACGGGGGGGGGGAATCGGAGCGCGGCAGGCGTGGAACGGAGCACGGAGGCGTGGAACGGAGCACGGGGAGCTGGAACGGAGCATGGGGGGGTGGAACGGAGCACGGGGGGGGTGGATCTGAATGCAGGGGGGGGTGATTGGAGCACGGGGGGGTGATTGGAGCATGGGGGGAGCGGACAAGGGCACGGGGGGGAGCGGAGCACTGGATGGAGGGGAGCCGGAGCAGTGTACCGGCCAGATCGGGGGGCTGGGGGGGGCGATCGGTGGGGTGGGGTGGGGGCACACTAGTATTTCCAGCCATGGCCGATGATATTGCAGCATCGGCCATGGCTGGATTGTAATATTTCACCCGTTATAATGGGTGAAATATTACAAATCGCTCTGATTGGCAGTTTCACTTTCAACAGCCAATCAGAGCGATCGTAGCCACGAGGGGGTGAAGCCACCCCCCCTGGGCTAAACTACCACTCCCCCTGTCCCTGCAGATCGGGTGAAATGGGAGTTAACCCTTTCACCCGATCTGCAGGGACGCGATCTTTCTGTGACACAGCATATGTGTCACAGGTCGGATTGGCACCGACTTTCATGACGCATACGCTGTGTCACAGGTCGGGAAGGGGTTAAATGGCGGAAAAAATTGGCGTGGGCTCCCGCGCAATTTTCTCCGCCAGAGTAGTAAAGCCAGTGACTGAGGGCAGATATTAATAGCCTGGAGAGGGTCCATGGTTATTGGCCCCCCCCTGGCTAAAAACACCTGCCCCCAGCCACCCCAGAAAAGGCACATCTGGAAGATGCGCCTATTCTGGCACTTGGCCACTCTCTTCCCATTCCCGTTTAGCGGTGGGATATGAGGTAATGAAGGGTTAATGTCACCTTGCTATTGTAAGGTGACATTAAGCCAAATTAATAATGGAGAGGCGTCAATTATGACACCTATCCATTATTAATCCAATAGTAGTAAAGGGTTAAAAAATACACAAACCCATTATTAAAAATTATTTTAATGAAATAAAAACAAAGGTTGTTGTAATAATTTATTCTACGCTCAATCCACTCACTGAAGATCCTCGATCTGTAACAAAGTCAAAATAATAAACCAACAATATCCATACCTTCCGAAGATCTGTAATGTCCAACGATGTAAATCCATCTGAAGGGGTTAAAATATTTTGCAGCCACGAGCTTTGCTAATGCAACGTTGTTCGTGGCTGCAAAACCCCGGGGAATGAAGGTAAAGTAGGTCAATGACCTATATTTACCTGCATTTATGGTGAGGTGCCCTCTGCTGGTTGTCCCTAGATCGTGGGAACTTTCCTAGAAAGCTCCCAGGCTCGAGTTCATAAGAGGCGCCCTCTGCTGGTAATTTAATAGCTAGAACGGCCAAATTTTGCATATACACACTACTAACATTAGTAGTGTGGAATATGCAAAAAAAAAGGTGATATGAGATGGTTTACTGTATGTAAACCAGGTCTCATATCATGTCGGGTTTTAGGAAGGAGATAGCAAAAGCCGGCAATTGAATTACCGGCTTTAAAGCTATCTCGCGCTGGATGAAGTAATAATATATATACATATATGTGTCTACTGACATATATATATATATATACATATATATACCTATTCTATGTGTACACATTTATTCTACCTATTGTAATGTAAGCTGTCAGTGTGATTTTACTGTACACCGCACTGAATTGCCGGCTTTTCTCTCTAACACCGCTGCGTATTTCTCGCAAGTCACACTGCTGGTCCGTGTGTAATCCGTATTTTTGGGGCTTCCATAGACTTTCATTGGCGGTTTTTTTGCGCAATACGGTGACAAACGCAGCATGCTGCGATTTTCTACGGCCGTAGAAAGCCGTATAATACTGCTCAGTAAAATACGGCAGATAGGAGCAGGGGCATAGAGAATAATTGTGCCGTTTGTTTGGCGAGTTTTACGGACGTATTTTCTGCACTCATACGTCCATAAAACTCGCAAGTGTGACGGCGGCCTAAGTCATTGCGTTTTGTTGGGCTCCTTGGTTATTGCCATGTGATTAGTTCATCACAGTGTAGCAAGCCTTAGACCTCATTCACACGGCAGTTGTTCTCATACAAGTGCTATCACAGACTCCTACCTATGAAAGTTTATGGGTATGTTCACATGTTCGTGATTTTTTTTTGCGGTCTGAGTGGTCCATGCAAAATCGAGGAGATATGCTCTGCCATGATCCGAGTGTCAGATCAAAATAAGCAATGCTCCATTTTTCACGGACTGCTGGATGGGAGAAGATAGAGAATACTCTCAAAGAATAATATCGGCACGAGGTGCATACAGCTTAAATCATAAAGTAGACCTCAGAAAATATATAAAACCACTTTTATTACTTAAAAACAAGGCGACGAACCCAACCAATAGTGACCAATAGACACAACAAACCAAAAATACAAAACGTGCTATAAAAACACCATTGAACTAATGGGGAAGGCTATATCACCCTAGCCAGGTCATCTAGATACACCCCTACCTGGCTGCGGAGGTAGACACCCTAGGGGGAAATATACTGGCGCCCCCGCTCCACGATGACTGTCCCTAGGGGCCCTAGTGTGCCCTACAACAACTAGTGACAACCTCTACCCATCATCTAAAGGGTCCTCTAGCACTATACAGAGATCTACTGTGCTAGGGAATGCCTATACCCCAAAAAGAACAAGGAAGACAATAGACACCTATGGCGGTAGGTGAAAATAATATTTCAATACGATAGATAGTACTACGAACTAGGTGGACAATAAAGGGTAGCTCACATAAAATTAGATGTACTGCTACCAGACAGATCTTCCTGATTCATACCGGCTGGAGCACCCTTATCGAGTACCCCTGATACACCACTGGTCTCTATGTCATTCCCAATACATTAATATAAATGGAGACCATGAGTACTCATCTGTCAGCATATCCACACCACCGCCATCTATAATGAACGCCTCAACGCGTTTCGCCTGCCACGGCTCATCAGGAGGCCAGATATCATGATATGTAGTGTCACTTATGATAATGGATAGCTTAAACGCCCAGTCCCACCTCACCTACTTATATATCTGCCGCCAGTCATGCTCACTCCAGATGCCGTCTGACCACTTCCTGTGGCGTGCCCCAAGTTGCACTGCGCATATACACTCCGATCTGCGCACAGGGGACATCAAATGGCAACCTACTGCGCACACTTTAGTGCGCAGGTATCCCTGTGTGCGTCCGAGGCGGAAGGTTTGAACGCACTACTGCGCATGTCGATATCGTGCCGCGCAGGGTAATACCGCTGACCATCTAAGTAGATCCAGCGGGGACGCCACCTGCCGGGATCGTAAGGCAGCATATGCCGCACAGGGAGATACCTCTTCTTGCTCACATTATTCCCCATTAGCATTAAAATAACGGGTGCATAATACAGAGCTGTTGTGAAGAGCTGTTGTAATACAGAGCTGTTGTCGAACTCCCTCCTGTGGTTGTGAATGGTACTTCGGCGAGTTCTGTCTATGGGCTCCCTCTGGTGGCTATGAGTGAAGCTGCTGCTTCTGAGGTTCCTTACACAGGTGACGTGGCTTATCCTTTGGTTGGCTGTTCTATTTAACTCCTCTCAGATCGTTACTCCATGCCAGCTGTCAATGTTTTTGCATTAGTTCAGTTCACTCCTGGATCTCTCTGGTGACCTGCCTTCTCCTGCAGAAGCTAAGTTCCTGATTGTCATTATTTGTTCACTGTTTTCTTGTCCAGCTGGTTATCATGATTTTGTCTTGCTAGCTGGAAGCTCTGGGATGCAGAGTGGCCCCTCCGCACCGTGAGTCGGTGCGGAGGTCTTTTTTCACACTCTGCGTGGTCTTTTGTAGGTTTTTGTGCTGATCGCAAAGTTTCTTTACCTTTGGGGAATTTCTCTGAGGCAAGGTAGGCTTTATTTTCTATCTCTAGGGCTAGATAGATCTTAGGCTGTGACGAGGCGCCTAGGTCTGGTCAGGAGCACTCCACGGCTATTTCTAGTGTGTGTGATAGGATCAGGGCTTGCGGTCAGCAGAGCTCCCACATCCCAGAGCTCTTCCTGTATGAGGTTTAACTATCAGGTCATTCCGGGTGCTCCTAACCACCAGGTCATAACACAGTGCGTAAACTCCTCTGCTACTGTGCGTATAGTGCTTTCATCACTATGCAAACGTTCGTGGTCTAATGTCCACCTTGACTGTAGAGTATCATGAGCTATACTTATCTCTAAAGATTATTATAATAGATCACAGAGCACAGCATAAGTCTAGGTGTATCAATGTAAACCAACACCACGTACGTGATATGTCACGGCCATATATGCCCCACTATTGGATACAGAGCATAATACGAGCCAGATACCAAAACACCCCCATATTAATAAACACATACCTGTGTAAAGTCTACGCATTATCTGGGGTATCACGTGCAGTTTGCATTCTGATAGATTCAGGTCACCCAAAGGAGACTTAGTAATTATTTGAGTCATTTACCCTTCTATAAAATATAATATGCTCTTCTGTCTCCCATTGATCCCCATGGTACACTAACTTCTGGGAACTAAGATGGATAGGTCCAATATAAAACTAGAGTACATGTTGGACGTAGGGCATGATATACATGTTGCAGATTATCTGTTTAATAAGATGAAGGATTGCACACATTGGGCTCCCAGACCCGAGGCACCTAGAGAGGATATAGAGCTATACTACGACAAACAGATGGTCAAAGGTGAGGTAAGGATAAATCCTAGGAATGCAATGCATACTAGATATGTCATGGAAATCCATGTGAATCCTCCATAATGAGGACCCCATCGAAAACAATGGTTTTGGCCATAGCATTCTTAAAACCGAACCTGTATATAGTATAGGATTACACATCCCAAGGATATAAGACTATGCGTTGATAATTACAGAAAACATGTATATGATATTTGCTCGTTAATTCCCTTTGGTTCAAGAGACACCATCCTAAAGATCCATTCACGTCTCAGAATCAATCTATCCAGATTGCCTCCTCTCGGGTTCACTTTCACCACCTCCAGGACAGTGAATCTAACCCCTGTTGGGTCTTCACTGTGGTGAGGGTGCATATGTTTCGCCAATGGGGTATCCCTCTTATGGCGAATGTCGCCCATATGCTCCCCCACTCTTCTCCTAAACTCCCTCCTGGTTTTACCAACATAATCCTTCGGGCAGGAGCAGGACGCCACATACACCACACCATTTGTTTTACAGCTTGAAAACTCACGTTGGTAAAAAATTCTACCCGTAGTGGAGCTCTGAACCTGTTTACACGGTCTCATCCACTGACACAGACTGCAGTCTCCGCACTTAAAGAAGCCGCAAGGCCTCCTATCCAGCCAGGTCCCACTGGATTTAGGTCGCTGATATTGGCTATGTACCAACAAATCTTTGATGGAGCGGCCCTTCCTAAATGTAATGTTAGGGCATTCACCCACCACATCCCTCAAATCCGGATCTAGTTTCAGGATATCCCAGTGTCTAGCAAAGGCCTTTCTAACCTCTTGATGCTGTGTGTCAAAAGTATCATCGACCTCCGTCCTCCTATGATTCTGCAATAACCCTTGTCTATCGGTCCTCCTTGCAAAATCATAGGCCTTGCTCACGACAGGTCTCGGGTACCCCTTCTCTCTGAACCTGTTGAACATATCACCAGACTGGCTCTTAAAGGTATCCTCCCTGGAACAATTCCTCCTAAGCCTGAGGAATTGCCCCTTAGGTATCCCCCTTTTCAGGGAGACCGGATGGTGACTGTCCCAGTGTAACAAACTGTTAGTGCTTGTCGGCTTTCTATAAATACTTGTTGTTACTTGCCCACGCACTTCTTTCACAATTCTCAAGTCCAAAAACGCCAACTCTATCTCACTGATCTCCGATGTAAATTTCAGGCCCACCTTATTTATGTTCAGACATCCCATAAACATTGTGAACTCCTCTTTTGTGCCAGTCCATACCATAAAAACATCGTCAATATATGTGTACCAGATGGATATAAATTTATGCCACCACCTCTCTTCATCTCCAAACACGATCGTCTCCTCCCACCAGCCCAGGAACAAATTAGCATACGACGGGGCACAAGGACACCCCATCGCTGTGCCCCTGAGCTGGTGGAAGTGTTTGCCATCGAAGGTGAATGCATTATGGGTGAGTATGTACTCAAGCAATGTTATGACGAAATCATTATGTTCTCTGCACCTGATTGATCTTTGTTGTAGAAAAAACCTAACTCCCTCGATCCTTGCCTGATGCGGGATACTACTATACAACGCTTCTATATCGATGGAAGTTAGCCAGGCGTCTTCTCCCAAATGCACCCCCTCCAATTTTAAAAGCAAATCAGATGTATCCCTGAGGTAGGATGGCATAGCGGTGACGAATGGGCGGAGGACTTGGTCAACATACAGTCCACAATTTTGTGTCAGGGAATCCACCCCAGACACAATGGGACGCCCCTTCAGGGGATGATACCCCTTGTGCACCTTAGGCAGTGCGTAAAAGGTTGCAGTTAAGGGAAATTGTGGTAGCATGAAATCAAATTCACCCCGTGAGATAAGTTGGAGGAGACCATCGTGTTTGGAGATGAAGAGAGGTGGTGGCATAAATTTATATCCATCTGGTACAGATATATTGACAATGTTTTTATGGTATGGACTGGCACAAAAGAGGAGTTCACAATGTTTATGGGATGTCTGAACATAAACAAGGTGGGCCTGAAATTTACATCGGAGATCAGTGAGATAGAGTTGGCATTTTTGGACTTGAGAATTGTGAAAGAAGTGCATGGGCAAGTAACAACAAGTATTTATAGAAAGCCGACAAGCACTAACAGTTTGTTACACTGGGACAGTCACCATCCGGTCTCCCTGAAAAGGGGGATACCTAAGGGGCAATTCCTCAGGCTTAGGAGGAATTGTTCCAGGGAGGATACCTTAAGAGCCAGTCTGGTGATATGTTCGACAGGTTCAGAGAGAAGGGGTACCCGAGACCTGTCGTGAGCAAGGCCTATGATTTTGCAAGGAGGACCGATAGACAAGGGTTATTGCAGAAACATAGGAGGACGGAGGTCGATGATACTGTAAGGGTCATTGGCACTTTTGACACACAGCATCAAGAGGTTAGAAAGGCCTTTGCTAGACACTGGGATATCCTGAAACTAGATCTGGATTTGAGGGACGTGGTGGGTGAACGCCCTAACATTACATTTAGGAAGGGCCGCTCCATCAGAGATTTGTTGGTACATAGCCAATATCAGCGACCTAAATCCGGTGGGACCTGGCTGGATAGGAGGCCTTGCGGCTTCTTTAAGTGCGGAGACTGCAGTCTGTGTCAGTGGATGAGACCGTGTAAACAGGTTCAGAGCTCCACTACGGGTAGAATTTTTTACCAACGTGAGTTTTCAAACTGTAAAACAAATGGTGTGGTGTGTGGCATCCTGCTCCTGCCCGAAGGATTATGTTGGTAAAACCAAGAGGGAGTTTAGGAGAAGAGTGGGGGAGCATATGGGCGACATTCGCCATAAGAGGGATACCCCATTGGCGAAACATATGCACACTCACCACAGTGAAGACCCAACAGGGGTTAGATTCACTGTCCTGGAGGTGGTGAAAGTGAACCCGAGAGCAGGCAATCTGGATAGATTGATTCTGAGACGTGAATGTGAATGGATCTTTAGGATGGAGTCTCTTGAACCAAAGGGAATTAATGAGCAAATATCGTATACATGTTTTCTGTAATTATCAACGCATAGTCTTATATCCTTGGGATGTGTAATCCTATACTATTTACAGGTTCGGTTTTCAGAATGCTATGGCCAAAACCATTGTTTTCGATGGGGTCCTCATTATGGAGGATTCACATGGATTTCCATGACATATCTAGTATGCATTGCATTCCTAGGATTTATCCTTACCTCACCTTTGACCATCTGTTTGTCGTAGTATAGCTCTATATCCTCTCTAGGTGCCTCGGGTCTGGGAGCCCAATGTGTGCAATCCTTCATCTTATTAAACAGATAATCTGCAACATGTATATCATGCCCTACGTCCAACATGTACTCTAGTTTTATATTGGACCTATCCATCTTAGTTCCCAGAAGTTAGTGTACCATGGGGATCAATGGGAGACAGAAGAGCATATTATATTTTATAGAAGGGTAAATGACTCAAATAATTACTAAGTCTCCTTTGGGTGACCTGAATCTATCAGAATGCAAACTGCACGTGATACCCCAGATAATGCGTAGACTTTACACAGGTATGTGTTTATTAATATGGGGGTGTTTTGGTATCTGGCTCGTATTATGCTCTGTATCCAATAGTGGGGCATATATGGCCGTGACATATCACGTACGTGGTGTTGGTTTACATTGATACACCTAGACTTATGCTGTGCTCTGTGATCTATTATAATAATCTTTAGAGATAAGTATAGCTCATGATACTCTACAGTCAAGGTGGAAATTAGACCACGAACGTTTGCATAGTGATGAAAGCACTATACGCACAGTAGCAGAGGAGTTTATGCTCTGTATTATGCACCCGTTATTTTAATGCTAATGGGGAATAATGTGAGCAAGAAGAGGTATCTCCCTGTGCGGCATATGCTGCCTTACGATCCCGGCAGGTGGCGTCCCCGCTGGATCTACTTAGATGGTCAGCGGTATTACCCTGCGCGGCGCGATATCGACATGCGCAGTAGTGCGTTCAAACCTTCCACCTCGGACGCACACAGGGATACCTGCGCACTAAAGTGTGCGCAGTAGGTTGCCATTTGATGTCCCCTGTGCGCAGATCGGAGTGTACATGCGCAGTGCAACTTGGGGCACGCCACAGGAAGTGGTCAGATGGCACCTGGAGTGAGCATGACTGGCAGGAGATATATAAGTAGGTGAGGTGGGACTGGGCGTTTAAGCTATCCATTATCATAAGTGACACTACATATCATGACATCTGGCCTCGTGATGAGCCGTGGCAGGCGAAACGCATTGAGGCGTTCATTATAGATGGCGGTGGTGTGGATATGCTTACAGATGAGTACTCATGGTCTCCATTTATATTAATGTATTGGGAATGACATAGAGACTGGTGGTGTATCAGGGGTACTCGATAAGGGTGCTCCAGCCGGTATGAATCAGGAAGATCTGTCTGGTAGCAGTACATCTAATTTTATGTGAGCTACCCTTTATTGTCCACCTAGTTCATAGTACTATCTATCGTATTGATATATTATTTTCACCTACCGCCATAGGTGTCTATTGTCTTCCTTGTTCTTTTTGGGGTATAGGCATTCCCTAGCACAGTAGATCTTTGTATAGTGCTAGAGGACCCTTTAGATGCTGGGTAGAGGTTGTCACTAGTTGTTGTAGGGCACACTAGGGCCCCTAGGGACAGTCATCGTGGAGCGGGGGCGCCAGTACGTTTCCCCCTAGGGTGTCTACCTCCGCAGCCAGGTAGGGGTGTATCTAGATGACCTGGTTAGGGTGATATAGCCTTCCCCATTAGTTCAATGGTGTTTTTATAGCACGTTTTGTATTTTTGGTTTGTTGTGTCTATTGGTCACTATTGGTTGGGTTCGTCGCCTTGTTTTTAAGTAATAAAAGAGAAGATAGAGAATCCTTTTTTATGTTTCTTATTCAAGAAAATGTGATGAAACTTTGATCAAACTCTGATAGTAAAAATTGACACACTGATCAAACTTTGAAGAAACTTCAATTAAAAAACTTTGATGAAACGCAGACTGATAAAGAAAATTGTTGATGTGTGAATGAGGCCTAACTGATACTGTTCAGGAAGGGGTGCCCACTTGAAATAACTAGTATTTACAGATAAGGCTTTCACAAGGTGCCAGTTAGGTGCCTGTAGTGCACCTTCCTAGCTAGCAGCCTTTATTATGTCCAGCACCTTTCAAGCACATCACAAATATCCCTGACAATTCCTGCTCCCCCAGCATTACGAGGTCGAAGAGCGGCCTACAGAAATAATGAGGTACTGTACTTGTTAATAATTGTGGCAAAACTCACCAGCACGTGAAACAGCAGAATGGAGACTCATGCAATACCGTTCATGGATGAGATGGGTTTGATAAAGTGAAAGTTGCTTGTTGGCTCATTTGGTGGGCAAAGTCCAATAAGATGTCTAAGGCCACATTCACACACTCAGTATTTGGTCAGTATTTTACATCAGTATTTGTAAGCCATAACTAGGAGTGGAACAATCAGAGGAAAAGTATAATAGAAATATATGCACCACTTCTGTATTTATCACCCACTCCTGGTTTTGGATTACAAATACTGATGTAAAATACTGACCAAATACTGAATGTGTGCATGTGGCTTTAGTGTCCCATTAAGAAAATGTGTTCATAAGAAAATACCTTTTAGAAATGTTTATTTTATATGAAAAGATCTTTTTCGCATCTGATATTGTGAACACCCCAATAATGCACAGATCCAAGTGTTCTCATATAGAAAATAATGTGTGCTTTCAGCTCACCTGTCAAATGTTTAGTTAAATCCATGGGTAGAAAAATTAAAAAACAGCGCACATCCTGGTGATGGTAGCAAAAACCTACGCGTTTCAAACCGTCATTGGCGTGTGGTTCTTATTCATGGCATTTAATGTGTCTATGCTCTTAATTTGGAGGTTTCAATAAAAGTTTTTGATTTTTTTTTTTTATTTCACACTGAAAATCAAGTGCTGGATTTTCACTAACTTGAATGTACAATCTTTTCAACAACTCTTGTTTTTCTATTAAGTTCCTGGAGGTCACACAGCTCGTCCAAGCAAAGTCCTGGAAAGTTGGGGATATATTCAGAGCCCTCATTCTTCATTGCAAGGTGCGGGAGCAAAGGCGAGAGGCTGCACCAAGCTTTTTTGACTGGCTCCTGGAACTGGGATAGGAGCCTTCACAGCGACTTCTAGGACCGTCATGTGGTTCACTACGGTCTGAACCCACCAGCCTATGTTACAACGCAAACAGACTCCATTTTATTTTATACCGGTATTGGAAGGAGATTGACAGATTGTAAATTTAGAATGTAATAGATACAGTTTTTTAGGCATGTCGGCCATGCTTAATATTTTTCTAGTATACATATATAATTATGTATGTATATGTATATATATATTGTGTGGAACATGTTTACTGCAGAGTTTAGTTGGACTATGTGAGTATTTTGTAAGGTCTATAGTACATGAACTTTGAACGAGGTATATAGTATATATTGGTACAGTCCTGAAACTGAGTAAGCACACTATTGTGGATGGATGTGGCAAATGTGGCAACTTACGTTATAGCACAAAGCAAAATCATTTCCTCCATATAAGAACATTGTATTTTCCATTATTGAAAAGGCTGCGTACGAGATCAGATTGATGTGTCCATAAAAATCAGGTGTTAGAATTATCCACACCCTAGAAATGTACCTTCTTAAATCTCTCAGCAGGATGAGGCGGGCAATAGAGCTGGAGTGATGAAGGCTTCAGATCTACAAGAAGATCTTCAGACTCATTCACATATCAATTTAATCACTGATTAAAACGGCACAGTCATGTAAATGTATTCTTGGACTTCTCTTTGAAAGAGGAACATGCATGTATGAATAGTTTGGGGGTGAAATCCTGCTGACAATTAAATTAACTCATCAACACCAAAAATTCCCTTATATCTAAATTTCTTTAAAAATTGTGATTAATTTTTGAACATCTCATCATAGAAGTAAGTGCTTTGTTTTTCACATGCAAAGCTCCAAATTCTAAGTGTAGACACAGATTTAAACCCTACCTGCGCCATGACGTATATTTAAGTCATATGTCGAGTGCAAGTTGTACGTAGTTGGCCTTCTGAAGACCCCTATCTTTGTTTTTTTTAATACACTTATGAGCCCCAACCACACTGCTTTATCCTGTTCCTCTGTTGTCCTACCTGAATATTTAAGAACAATTGAAAACTGGGTGCTACTATTCCCACCTGTCACAGAGGTGTGTCCTTATACAGTCTGAGGGAAGAGTCAGACTGCCATATAACTTGAAAGAGGATCACAACGCAGTGCTCGGACTGGCCGTCGGCTCTTCAGACCCGAGCATGACCGCTGCATAGAAATACATGCTGTCAGGCTTGAGTCAGGAGAACCGACGGCCAGTCCGAGCACTGCATTGAGATACTTGTCAAGTTATACAGCCTTCTGACTCTACCCTTACGCTGTCCAATCAGCACGAGCAGTGTCAGAGTAGGCAAGGGCCCAAATAATAAAACCTAGTTGTCGATTTATTCATACATTTTCAGAAGAAACAACAAAGGTGCAGCACAATACAAAGCAAGAAAAAACTAAATTTTATCCAGAATTGGTATGTCATTGGTAAAACATTTGTTTCCTGAAAGAGACAAGTTAGCGTTGACCCCAATCCTATTTAATGTTTTTCCGTTATCCAATAAAGCTGAGCTAAGATAATATTGTTATTAATCAAGGGCATATAGACATGTGTACAATGTTTTTTATCACACTAACTTTTTGTGTAGGATTATGATGGTTTTCATAGAAAAAAAATATCCTGTGGTACAAAAAAAAACCCTTCACTCCAGGCACTACTTCTAGATATGTGAGGTTTTGTGTTGTCGTTGAAAACAGGCGTTGAATATTGGGAATCGTTTGAGTGATTGATAATGTGAACGTCACGTGTAATACTACTGTGTTATGAAATGATGAGGACGTCCCTGTAGATATACCGCCATGTGTAACTGATACTCGCCAGCAGTCCGCCGCACACACAGCGACCGAGGCGGCAAATGTGACAATTCGTCAATGATACATAGAACAATTAATCATTAGCTCTTTCCTGTAATTGGATTTGTAAACTTTATAAACTGTGTGGCTAATAATTGTATCAGTATAAACCATCTTCAGACGTGATATCAGAGATCTACAGTATATATTATCGACACTTATATATTTAAATTATTCCGTCTTGTACCGTTTTGCCTTCTTCTTAATAAGCCATATTTTATTCTTCTAAACCAGCAGGAAATTTTAGACAAAAAAAGAGAAATGTATTTACAGTATATATTACCTTCAGGTATGATATTCACATTGAGGGAACCCATATTGGGCAATAACCCAGTGGGATTAAAGGGGCTGTCTCATCTTTATTAATGGGTAGAATGGCAAAATGCCTGTAAGGCTACATTCCCACGATGAGTATTTGGTTTTCATGTTGCAGTTAAATTAGTGTAACCCAGCTAGGCGTGCTTCCTCTGTGACGGGTCCGGAACCCTTGGGGCTGTCACCTATGTTGCAGGGGGGAAAGCTTAAGGCCCTGAACTGTTCCCGGCAGTTGAGAAAGGGGGCGCGGCTAAGCTGAAGGAATTGCAGTGTGCGAGTTATCTGACAGTTACGTGCCCAAGAGGTCAGTGTAGGTGCTCCTAACGCAGAGTATCATGAGAGAGCACACCTAAGACTTGAAGGCCAGAGGGCGATAAACGGAGACTGTCGTCAGAGCCATGTACCGATATCGCTGACACCGTTGACACCGCTAACTGTGAGACAAAGGGCCCTTGTATGGGACATAGCCTTGCGCCCACACAGAATGGAGAGTACCACCCATTGTGAACTTTATCCTGTTAAGCTTCTAAACAGACCCAACATAGGGGAAACCACCATGCAGGACAGAGGCATTGCCTTGTGTATTCCTTCTCCTTCCGGACCCAATGCCGATATCAGGACCACAAGGAAACATCACCCACAACAGGACCCAAGACACCATCCTCTCCAGGACAACGCCGAATTTCCACAGCGCCATTGCCTTGGCGCCACCGTTTGCACCCAGGGAATACACTGAGGACTGCATCGGATTGATAAGTCTATTTCCTCTGAACGTATTGTCTCAGCTACTTGTTTTACTACCGTGTTCCAAGTTGCAGTAATTTGTATTAAGAAAATTTCCCTCTACTTCTCTCTGCGTGGAGTATCCACTTTAGAATTAAATCCCCTGTTAACCCTTGCTCTGAAAACGTTCCGTTACTGCATCCTACGTGCCTGCTCTCTCCTTACACTTGGCGTAGTCGGCAGGATGCAGTCTACACGTACGGACATGGCAGACCAAGCATCTGGGGAGGGCCCTAGGTCCAGTATCTCTCTGGGGGCCATGATAAACAATCTTCCGAAATTTAATGGGAATAACACCATGTTATGGAGCTGGACTGAACTTATAAAAGGAATGATGAGAATGCACCCTATGGTCCCCGCCTTGTATGCAGAGGTCGCTGTGATGGCTTTAGAGGGGGAGGCGAGGGATTCAGTTGTGTTGCGGCCCCTCCGGGAATGGGATACCTTTGACAAAGTGTTGCAAATACTGGAGGAGACTCACAGGGACCCCACAGATGTAGGGGAATTGCGCAAGCGGCTATTTAGTCGGGTTCAAAGAGAGGGAGAGACAGTGACACAGTATATGAACGTATTGCAAGAAATTCACACTGCCATAGTCAGAAAAGACGGCTTGGGAGTAGGACTGACTGACGTGGTGTTACGAGACCAGTTAGTGACCGGGATGAGAGATGTGCTGATAAAACAGGCCCTGCGGGAACGCTTGCACGAGAAACCACGCATAACCTATGCAGAGGTGGGAAGAGAGGCGCGCGTGCGTGAACAGGAGTAGGGGGTGACAGTCCCGTCGGCGGAGAGGTGGCCGTGAATTTAATTGCTGAACCAAACTGGGTGGAAGATTTACGGAAAGAGATCCAATCCATGAGGGAAGATCTGACCAATACTAAAAGGAAGGTGACCTCCTTAAGTACACCAAGAAGCAGAACATTCTCAGAACCGCGACAGGGTGGAAGAGTATCTCGTCTGGAAGAGTCCCCAACTTGTTACCACTGTGGAGAACTAGGACATGTGGTCGGGTCTGCCCACAATGGGGGCGGCCACTACAGCACCGCCCGGAGCCAGAACAGCCCGAAAGGAGAACCAATAGTCCCACCAATTTTGTGTCAGTGTGTCCATTAGTATAGGCCAAAATGGATGGACAAGCCGTACGCTGCCTGGTAGATACGGGCTGTCAAGTAACCACGATGCCTGAGACGTACTTTAAAAGACACTTCCCAGATGCCATGAGGCCTGAGTGGGGGCCAGTGATCATGTTGACGGCTGCTAATCAACTACCTATACTATAAGTATATAAGGGGACAATACAAATATCTCGCTGAGGATCTGTTTATACCAAGGAAGGTGACGGGCACAAGGGGGCATTCTTTGCGTCTGGAGGAGAGAAGGTTTTTCCACCAACATAGAAGAGGATTCTTTACTGTTAGGGCAGTGAGAATCTGGAATTGCTTGCCTGAGGAGGTGGTGATGGCGAACTCAGTCGAGGGGTTCAAGAGAGGCCTGGATGTCTTCCTGGAGCAGAACAATATTGTATCATACAATTATTAGGTTCTGTAGAAGGATGTAGATCTGGGTATTTATTATGATGGAATATAGGCTGAACTGGATGGACAAATGTCTTTTTTCGGCCTTACTAACTATGTTACTATGTTACTATGTTACCTATCCCAGTCACAGGGGTGGCATGGATGCAGATTAAGGTCTGCGGCAAAGACCTGGGCCGCAAGGGAGTGGTGTTAACCGCTGGCGACCCCGCGCGTGGACATACCGTCACACTGGAAATGAATGTACTCAGGGAGTTTGGAAGTCTTCTTATTAACGAGTCTCCTAACGTGTCCCTGAAACATTGGAGCCCGCATACACCACAAAAATGAGTGTTTCAACAGTTGATCCGGACGGCCCAGGCACAAGAGGCCTCCTGTGATGGAAAGGTGCTGGGAAAAGTGATAATTCCGGCTGCAGACAATCTCGACTTACCACCGGGTCAAAGTGTGCTTTCACTACCTGTCCGAGCTTGCACCCCGCTGGAGGGGGTCAAAGTACAACTAGAACCGGCTGCCATGGAGAATCTATCATCAGGGTTCTTAGTTGCCAGGACATTAGCGACCGTGCATGATGGAATGGTACCCGTGCGGTGTGTGAACTTAAGGGAAGACACTCTGACGCTTACCCCCAGAAGTGAAATCGGGCAAATTGTAGGCATGCCAGAGGAGCTGATACCATCACAGGCCATCCAATTAAAGGCAAAAGGGGAAGATCCATGGACTGTAGCTGTGGAGACAGCCCCAGTGTTCGAACCCCAACAACAGAGAAAGGGGCGTCACATCTTAGAACAAACTCGGGCTGAGTTGACAGAGTTCACACCGCAGCAGGTGGAGGCCTTACTAGGACGTTACCAGGATGTGTTCAATCAACATGAGGATTATTTTGGCTGTACAACTGCCATCACACATGAAATCCCAATGGGTAATGCTGCCCCTGTGAGAGAGCGTTATCGACAGGTTCCTCAACAAATGTACAATGAGGTAAAAGGGATGCTCACACAAATGCTACAGACCGGTGTCATTCGAGAGCCAAAGTCCGTGGGCTGCACCTATCGTTCTCGTGCGGAAAAAAGATGGTACTCTACGGTTCTTTGTGGACTATCGCAAACTAAATGCCTGCATGGTGCGGGATTCATATCCACTACCCCGTATTGAAGAATTCTTGTCTGCTCTGGGGAACGCAAGATACTTCTCCATGCTAGACCTAGCTAGTGGGTACTGGCAAGTGCCGAGGTCTGAACACGACCAAGCGAAGACGGCCTTCATCCTACCTAAGGGCCTGTACGAGTTCAACAGAATGCCGTTCGGATTAGCTAACGCTCCTGGTACTTTTCAGCCACTCATGGAGAGGTGTTTAGGAGATCTAAACTTTGAAGCCATTCTCATCTACCTGGATGACATAATTGTGTTTGCCACCACGTTTGAGGAGCATTTACAGCGCTTTGAGCAAGTACTCAGCCGGCTTCAGAAGCATGGGCTGCGAGTTAAACCGTCTAAATGTCACCTGTTCCACACTCAGATTAAGTACTTGGGGCATGTGGTCTCTGCAGAAGGCGTAAGACCGTCCCGTGAGAAGATTGTGGCCGTACAGGACTGGCCTACCCTGAGAACCGTAAAGGATGTTCGAGCCTTCTTAGGGCTGACCGGGTACTATTGGCGGTTCGTGAAAGACTTCACTCACATTGTGTATCCATTGCTAGAACTGTTGAAAAGAGTGCCATCAGGAGCAAAAAAAAATCGGGAAATTTAGTGGAGAGAGCGTCACGAGAGAGCGTTCCTAGCCTTTAAAATGGCTCTGACAGAAGCGCCGGTCCTGGCATACGCTGACTTTTCTCAACCTTTCATTCTCCATATGGATGGGAGCTTACATAGGCTCGGAGCCGTATTGTCGCAGATCCAAGATGGGAAAGAGAAGGTGATTACCTATGCGAGTCATTCCCTCCATGACTCTGAACGGAATCCATACAACTACAGCTCGTTCAAACTAGAGTTGTTGGCACTAGTATGGGCCATGACAGAGAAGTTTGCGGAATACCTATCCGGTTCTGAGGTTCTGGTGCGCACTGAAAACAACCCACTGGCTTAACTGGAGAATGTGAAGTTAGGAGCCCTGGAACAGCGCTGGGTGGCTAGAATGTCCAAATACTGGTACAAAATAGTTTACAAACGTGGGGCTGAAAATACCCATGCAGATGCGTTATCTAGAGTTCCACATAAGCAGCCCGGCCCTAACCGAAATGAAGAGCTGGAGGTTGAGGAAGTTCCTAAGTTCTGAAGTTCCGAGGATCTGTCAGGACATTGGCAGATGCGGGGGAACAGGCTCGGATAGAACCTCAGGAAGTTGTGCTGGGACAGCCCCGTGATGAGTGGGTATGGATTCAGCAGGAAGATTTGGCAGTGGGTGGCCCGCAAACAACTGCCCGGCCGGGAGGAGAGAGAGACCCTGTCCCCCCAGGACGAAACAAATTCTACGTCAATGGGAGAGGCTCCACCTGAGATACGGATTGCTGTATAGAAAGGTCCAGGTGCAAAAGGCCCTGTCTGTTACTTGGCAAGTAGTGATTCCTGAGATGCTGTTACATCAAGTGGCCACAGAGGCACATGAAAAAGGGGCCCACTTCAGTTAGGAAAAGACCTGTCAGAGGTTGCAGAGACTGGTGTACCATCCATTGCTAAAAACAGTGGTGGAAGAAGTGTGTCGGCTCTGTAGGAACTGCGAGCTGTCCAAACCTCCAGAACAGAGGGCCCCCACACAAACTATCATGACCTCTGCCCCGCTAGAAGTATTGATGATTGACCATCTGACAATAGGTCCAGCCTATCAAGGGTTCGAACATTGTTTAGTCATGGTGGATCACTTCACTAAATTCGCTGTCGTGACCCCAACTCGGGACCAAACTGCCGAATCTGCAGCTCTTGCTATGTGTAAAAATGTCATCCAGGTGTATGGTTGCCCAAAGAGAATTCACTCAGACCAAGGTACCTGCTTCTTGGGGCGAGTCATGGAAGAGCTACACCAATTGTATGGAATTGAGAAATCTCGTACGACGCCTTACCACCCTCCGAGTAATGGAGTATGTGAACGGTTCAATCGAACCCTTATCCAAATGTTGAGGACATTGGAAGAGGACCGTAAGACCCGTTGGCCAGAATTTGTAACAGAACTGGTGTGGATGTACAACAATCGGGTACATGGCACCACAGGATACACTCCCTATACTCTACTTTTCAGCAGGACAGGAAAAGAGATTACTAAGCTGGAGCTGGACCCAGAGGAGGACTACCCACGGACGGGGGTGTCCACCTGGGTCTGAGGGCAGCGTCATCGGTTGCAGACACTACATCGTATGGTGCAGACCCGGTTCCGAGAGTTGGAGCATCCAGAGACTGCTCTTCTATGAGGGACAGCTCTACAGGCCGTAGACTGGGTATTGGTCAGACAGAAACATCCTCGAGACAAGTTAGATCATTGATGGGGAAAAACACTGTATCGTGTGCGGCGACGAGTCAATTCTGAAGGGCCCGTCTATGAAGTTCAGCCCAAAAGGGTCGAAGATTCTCCTACTCGTGTTGTGCACCGAAACATGTTACGCCCCTGTGTGTCAACTCCTGAAATGGCTGTTTTTCTAGAGTTGAGCATGTCTCCGCCTTCGTTGAACCAGCCTGATTCAACTACTCAAGTAGAACCAACTAATATTCCCAGTTTACGACGCTCTGAACGTTCGACAGCAGGAAAAAACCCTAACCGATTTGATCAGGATAGTTTTGTTTGGCAGCAAGTTGTTCGAAACTTAGAAGAATGTCAACGCATACTACAAGAACTCTCGCCCATGGAATGGCAAGCACAAAGAGAGGGGGAATGTAAGGAAAAGAACCCAGCTAGGCGTGCTTCCTCAGTGACGGGTCCGGAACCATTGGGGCTGTCACCTATGTTGCAGGGGGGAAAGCTTAAGGCCCTGGACTGTTCCCAGCAGTTGAGAAAATGGTGTGTGGCTAAGCTGAGGGAATTGCAGCGTGCGAGAAATCTGACAGTTACGGCGGTTACGTGCAGTGTGCAAGAGGTCAGTGTAGGTGCTCCTAACACAGTGCATCATGAGAGAGCACACCTAAGACTTGAAGGCCAGAGAGCGATAAACTGAGACTGTCGTCAGAGGCATGTACCGATATCGCTGACACTGTTGACACCGCTGACTGTGAGACAAAGGGCCCATGTATGAGACATAGCCTCGCACCCACGCAGAATGGAGAGTCATACCACCCATTGTGAACTTTATCCTGTTAAGCTTCTAAACAGACCCCACATGGGGGAAAACGCCATGCAGGACAGAGACATTGCCTTGTGTATTCCTTCTCCTTCCGGACGCAAAGCTGGCATCAGGACCACAAGGAAACATCGCCCACAACAGGACCCAAGACGCCATCCTCTCCAGGACAATGCCGAATTTCCACAGCACCATTGCCTTGGCGCCACCGTTTGCACCCAGGGAATACACTGAGGACTGCGTCGGATTGATAAGTCTATTTCCTCTGAACGTATTGTCTCAGTTACTTGTTTTACTACCGTGTTCCAAGTTGCAGTAATTTGTATTAAGAAAATTTCCCTCTACTTCTCCCTGCGTGGAGTATCCACTTTAGAATTATATCCTGTTAACCCTTGCTCTGACTACGTTCCGTTACTGCATCCTACGTGCCTACTGTCTCCTTACATTAGGTTACTTGCATTTTTTTATGTTTTTTTAACTTGGGATTTGTGTCTCTTTTTGGTGGTTCATGTTTCATACAAAGCTGCTTTGTTTTTGATACTTCCTAGTATTTGGCTTTGACAAAACTTTATTGATACAGTCAGGTGTGGATGACATGCATTTTTTTAGTGCGTTCCGCAGAGGAAAGCACTAAAAAAAAGGGTGTGTTTTTTTCCTGTGGATTTTCTGCATCTGATGCAAGTCTATGGGAAAAATCCACACATAAACCTCAGCGTACCGCAAGAGAAATTGACATGTTGCGGATTTCAGACAAGTACCACAGATCAGATTACACTGCATGAAAAAAATAACATTGGGATGAGAGTTCTATAAATCCCATCCACTTGGCTGGAACTGTAAGACACTACGTTTTTTGTTCAGCATCAAAAACTCATCATGGAAACTTAACATAAAAATTGGCAACTTTGTAATCTACCTTTAATTATCCTCATTTCCAGGACGGAGAGATTTTAAGTCTATTGCGTACAACTCGTTGCCTAGATCAGTCTCAGAGTGGCAGGTTACCTAGCCAAGAAGCGCATGACATTTGCAGCCTATGCTTTAGGGCAGCGCTCCCCAACCTTTCTTACCCGGAGAGACACATTCAACTTTGTGAGATAGTCTTGAGCCACATCCAACGTCCCTCTTCCCAGTAGTCATTCTCAGAGCCCACCAGTATCGGTATGATGACAGCCACAGCTGTTCCCACTTTACCTTCATTCAGTATTCCTGTATCAAGCACACTCACCACATTATCAAGCTCCTAGACCCGGGAAAATCTCTCAGTCACGAGTAGTGTTGAGCATTCCGATACCGCAAGTATCGGGTATCGGCCGATATTTGCGGTATCGGAATTCCGATACCGAGATCCGATATTTTTGTGATATCGGGTATCGGTATCGAATCAATAGGGATGTGTAAAATAAAGAATTAAAATTAAAAATATTGATATGCTCACCTCTCCGGCGGCCCCTGGACTTCACGCTGCTATCCGGGAGGCTTCTTTGTTTAAAAAGCGCGCCTTTCGGACCTGTGAATGACGTCCCGGCTTCTGATTGGTCGCGTGCCGCCCATGTGACCGGCACGCGACCAATCAGAGGCCGCGACGTCATTCGCAGGTCCTCAATTCCTAGAATTAGCAATTTTGTGAATGAGAATGACGTCGCGGCTTCTGATTGGCCGCGTGCCGGTCACATGGGCGGCACGCGGCCAATCAGAAGCCGCGACGTCATTCTCATTCACAAAACTGCTAATTCTAGGAATTGAGGACCTGCGAATGACGTCGCGGCCTCTGATTGGTCGCGTGCCGGTCACATGGGCGGCACGCGACCAATCAGAAGCCGGGACGTCATTCACAGGTCCGAATGGCGCGCTTTTAAAACAAAGAAGCCTCCCGGATAGCAGCGTGAAGTCCAGGGGCCGCCGGAGAGGTGAGCATATCAATATTTTTTATTTTAATTCTTTATTTTACACATCCCTATGGATCCCAGGGCCTGAAGGAGAGTTTCCTCTCCTTCAGACCCTGGGAACCATGAGAATACCTTCCGATACTTGATGTCCCATTGACTTGTATTGGTATCGGATATCGGTATCGGCGATATCCGATATTTTTCGGGTATCGGCCGATACTATCCGATACCGATACTTTCAAGTATCGGACGGTATCGCTCAACACTAGTCACGAGCCACACTTCTTGGGCCCACAAGTCACATGTGGCTCCTGAGATACAGGTTGGGTATCTCTGCTTTACAAGATGCAAGTGCTGCTCTGAAGCTGGCCAGATCCTCAGCCCCCCTTTTCTTCTTCTATTCTGCAGAGGCAAAGTTGCCTCTGCTACCAGTATAAAAGAGCGCACAGCTTGGCCCAGACGTGTGACTATGACATTGGTCCGAACTGTCAATCATCAGGAGCACAGGACCAGAAGGCAAGTAGGCAGTAGAGGAGCGGTGCTCTCCCAAACGTAAAAGATGAGACAAACCCTTTAATGTTGCAACCTATAACTCCTGGTTACAAAGCACAACAGGTTAAAGCACATCTCCATCTCCAACCAAATAATGAAATGTAAGTGTGCTAGTAAACGTTTCTTTCTGTACTCTGTAGATGGCATGGTGTGACATTCATAGTGTTCCATTCTAGATTTAATGGAGTCCATCAGATAACATTCCCACTCTGCTCCACTGGTTCTATGTTATAGTTGTATATGGTACTTCATAATGAAACTTGTCATAACCATATGGATTTGTTCCTACTCAGATTGGCACAGATAAGTAAGGTATTCGTAAACTAAAAATATTCTGGGGATTCCAGACGGTTTATGGGTTTCATATATGCAAAACATGTTTCTCAATATCCTATTGTAGAATTATGACTGTTATGGACCTGCACCCGTTACAGTGCGCAGATACTGAGTACACAGAACAGTCCTCAATTTGGAGGGCCATTCATCCACATATTACATGGACAATCCATTTATTGAAATGAGAATTATGTAGCTTCATTGGGGTATGTGCACATGAGGTGTTTATGACACCAGTGCTCCTACTGAGGTTTTCCTAGGTAAAGCCGTTTGAGGAAAAAGCTGGCGGTTTTTATCCTGAAGTGCCTCTGCTGTCATTTTTGTGGGCGACATGTTTTTTCTGTTATTTAAACTACAACTAGCAAGCAGCTTCCGCTGGGATGACCAGGGAATGGTCATTTGCTTCTTTTAACTGCTTTATGGTTTCTGAACACTGAAGCAGCTAAAAGAAGTAACAAAAGATTGAACAGGTGCACAGCAATGTTGTTTTTTCATTGAGGTGCACTATGTTCATTTTTGCAAGCAGTTTTGCAATGCTTTTCAGGAGGATTCCAGGCAGAATCCACCTGAAAACGATTGTGTGCACATACTCTTACTGTTTGCTTTTCGCTTCTTAGGCCGGTTTCACACGTCAGTGGCTCCGGTACGTGTGGTGACAGTTTCCTCACGTACCGGAGACACTGACTCACGTAGACACATTAAAATCAATGTGTCTCTGCACATGTCAGCATGTTTTCACGGACCGTGTGTCCGTTTGGAAAACACGGAGACATGTCAGTGTTCGTGGGAGCGCACGTATTACACAGACCCATTAAAGTCAATGGGTCCGTGTAAAACACGTACCGCACACGGATGTTGTCCGTGTGCAGTCCGTGTGCCGTGCAGGAGACAGCGCTACTGTAAGCGCTGTCCAGGGGGAGTCCCTATGGGAAGTGGAGCCGCATATTCATCACTGTAATGGACGGCACCACGTGGCCGCTCATACAGGAGAAGCTGCGGCAAGGACAGGAAGCAGCGCCAGCGAGGGAGCCGGGTAAGTATTTTATTAACAGCGGGGGAGAGGGGCGCACAGGGGGTGGGAGGGGGTTGGGGACAGGAATCTTTTTTTTTAAACACAAAAAAAAAGAGTTTTCATATCTTCTCTCCAGCGAACGATCCTGGAGAGAAGAAATGATTAGCGGCTTCAGCACCAGATGCAGGGGACAGCGCTTAACTGTAGCGCTGTCTCCTGCACGGTCCGTGTGGTCCTCAGTCGGCACACGGCTGCCGCACGTGCGCCACACTGATGCTCAGCGTAAACGCATGGACACGGATAATTCCGGTACCGATTTTTCCGGTACCGGAATTATCTGGATGTGTGAGACTGGCCTTATACAGATTACAGGTAAAGGGTTCACTCACACTTGCAAATCGGTCCCATTCTTATCCAAGAGTGTGGGACGATTTTTTTTCTCACTTGTGATATATTTGCAAACCATTTTTTTTACTCAGCAGCTTTTACAGGACCATTTACAATTTCCGTGCGAGTCTCTTGCAAATGTGACCCCGGCCAAATACGCTGATCTGCATGACTTCGTTGAATAACATTGGTATCAATTTTTTTATCGGATTGCACTGGTCCAATTTACACCCCAGTGTGAGTGAACCCTAAGGGTGCCGTCACACTAGCAGTATTTGGTCAGTATTTTACCTCAGTATTTGTAAGCCAAAACCAGGAGTGGAACAATTAGAGGAAAAGTATAATAGAAACACGTCACCACTTCTGATGTAAAATACTGACCAAATACTGCTAGAGTGACGGCAGCCTAAAGCTGTAGGTCTTATCAGCAGAACATCCTATAATCGATATAATCATCAGATAACTATTTTAAAGGGGTTAAAAAGAACACTGAGGGTATATGCACACATTGCGGATTTGTGTGCAGATTTTTCTGTGCAGATTCAGAAAAATCCACAGGTAAAATGCCCTGCGTTTTACCTGTGGCTTTGGTTTATGTGCGGATTTCACTTGCGTTTTTACACCTGCGGATTCCTATTAAGGAATTGGTGTAAAACGCTGCGGAATCCAGACAAAGAATTGACATGCTGCAGAAAATAAACCGCAGCAAATCTGAGCGGAATTTTCTGCATGTGCACAGCAGATTTGGTTTTCCATAGCTTTACATGCTACTGTAAAACGCATGGAAAATAGCTGCAGATCCGCAGCCAAATCCGCAATGTGTGCACATACTCTAACTGGTGACTCATCTTTAGGGCTCATGCAGATGACTGTATTTTTGGTCTGAGTGCGATCTGACAAAACCTTGGATCACACTTGGACTGATGCTATTTTATGGGGTCGTGCACATGTCCAATTTTTCCGCAGACACAGTCTGTGAGAAAAAAAAATTGCAGGATGCTCGATTTGTACCGATGTTTGCATTGCACTTGGCCATGCAAGTCAGCAAGTCATTAAAAAAGATCAGACCGCACTCGGATGAGATCCAAGTGCAGTGCGATTTTCATGGACTGACCGGATGGAGAGGAAACTATTTTTTTTACATCTTTTCTGCATCCGAGAAAATCAGATCACATTGAGCTCACACTCTCGTCAAACTCTGCTGGTATGACCCTTGCCTTAGGACAGGTCATCGATATCAGATTTGATAATTGAAGGGGCCATGAAACACCGGAAGTGGCAAATAATTTTACATTGTTTAGTGGCCATGAATACTAATGCTCCATCAACATCTGTAGATGCCTGAAGGCTATAAACGCTGACTTATCAGAAACAAATATGCAAAGAAGGACCAGCCATTAATTAACCTCCAGATCTTTAGCCCAGGTTCACATTCGTACACCTGCAAACGTATACACATCAAAAATGTATCCAAGCACCTGTCATACGTCAAACTATGTCTGTCCATCTACATATTGAATCTGAAGGAAACTGCTATGATGAATATTGCGAACTGCTATATAATTCGATACGTCCCACTGAGAATAATGGAGAAAAAAGGTACACTGCATGTCTTTAGTATGTTTTTTTGGGAGGACCAAATAACCGTAATTACATAGGTCTTTTATTTGTCAAAAAATAAAAATGCTATACTTAAGCGTGACAGAATATAGTCAAAAGGAGATTAATTTGACTATCATTTGAGTCTGTGGGTAAAGTGCCATATTCGTCTGAATACAGTTTTTTTTGCAATTGAGGTGCATACGTCCAGCATAACACGCTGTACAAATGTGAACTTAGCCTTAGCTTGCTTCATACACAGTTGTAACTGCAGTGGGGTTTGGCATAAAAAGTGGAAAAACGTCTCTAGAAAAAAGTGTTATAGCTATTTAAAATATATACCAACAATTCATCCATGCAATTACGCCAGAATTTTGAAGTAAATCCCTTGGAAAAGTTGCAAAATGTTTGTGCAATGGCAAGTTGTGCAAAACTTTCGCATCTTTTGGCGTTTTCCGTTTTGCCCAGCTCTACCAAAATGGGTGGGATGGGGCGGAACGGGGGACGTGACACCACAGATCACCTTTGAGTAAGGTTTGTGGTGAGTCGCATGGAGCTGCACGGCCACTTGTCAGATGTGACAGATTCATTAAGAAGCACGCACCTCTTCATGAATCGGAAGCCTCTGACCCCAACACACCCCCTCTATCAAGACTATCATTGTTCCTGCCGGTCTTGAAGAATCAGGGCCATTGTGTGAAAATAATAGAATGGCAGGCAGAAGCAAAAATAACAAACATTTCTCCAACAATGAATTCCTCCCTATGTCTAAATATGTGGATGTGCATAAAAGTATTGAACGACTTGTATAAACCTGTTTGTATAATGTATAGAACCCATTTTCTGTTCTGCAAACTGAAAAGATGGAAAGGCCAAAGTTCACCAGCCTGGTCACATAATACTATATACTCCCGATCTCATTTGTCAAACATCTGAACTCTGATCTGGCAGCTAAAAGTTATTATTAATTACTGTTACTATTATTTGTGTCATTTTCAAAGAAAACTGGATCTGAATCTTCATAGTTTTGGAGACTCCCTTCGGAGTGCTGTTGATGATGCTAAAGTAATAAATAAATGTTGTGTAAGTAATATGTGTGTGTGACTTTATCCTCCGGATGCCTGCACTGCATAGAACATATTACGGACTGTATGGTGTGTGCACTGGAGCATGGCGTTTGTTAGGAACGCAAATGTTTCATTTTAACTGGCTAAGATTTTTAGGATGTAGAAAGTTTGGAGATTTCCCATTGGGACACACTAACGAGAAGTGCAATTGCAGCAGCAATTTTACTACACAAAAAGATGACTGATATGAAGGTTGAGGAGGGGATGAGAAATTGGATAACTGACTACCTATCAGCTCGGCCACAGTTTGTACAGATGGGAGCAGTGGTGTCAAGCAGATTACTGAGCAGTGTAGGTGCCCCCCAGGGAACGGTGCTTGCGCCCTTTCTTTTCACACTGTATACTTCAGACTTTCAGTATAAATCTGAACTTTGCCACCTTCAAAAATTTTCGGATGACTCCGTGGTTGTGGGATGCATTAAGGGAGATCAGGGGGATGAGGAATATAGAAGAGTGGTGTTGAATTTCGTGGATTGGTGCAATGGTAACTATCTACAACTAAATGTTAAGAAAACTAAGGAGTTGGTGGCCAACTATAGCAGGAGTAAGTTGGAATGCTTACCGATCACTATTGCTGGTCAGGAGGTAGAGCAGGTGGAGAGTTACAAATATTTGGGGGTCCATTTGGATAGCAAACTGGACTGGAGATGCCACTCAGAGACTGTCTACAAGAAGGGGATGAGCAGATTGTATTTCCTAAGGAAACTGAGGTCTTTTAATGTGTGCAGCAAAATGTTAGAAATGTTCTACCAGTCTGTGGTGGCAAGTGCCATCTTTTTTGCAATCACGTGCTGGGGTAGTAGTGTGCGGGCCTCTGATGCTAATAAGCTGAATAAGATTATTAAGAAGGCAAGTTCTGCTGTCGGCTGCAATCTGGACTCTTTTGGGGAGGTAGTGGAGAGAAGAACTCTGAAAAAGTGTATGGCAATTATGAACAATAATGCACATCCACTATATGAGCTATTCATGAGACAGAAGAGCACCTTCAGTAACCGGCTAATACTTCTGAGGTGTAAGAAGGAAAAATATAGGAAATCGTTTGTGCCAACTGCCATGGGAATGTACAACAACAACATTAGGCTTAAACCACCAAGGTGAATGTCTACTTATTTCTCTACATTTCAGTTCACTTGTTGTGTATGTCCTATTCTAATGTATAATGTCCTTCTGTCAACAAACTGTCATGTCAACTATGTAATTCCTTTATGATTTTTATGATTTAAGTTGTGCTGCTGTGATACCATAATTTCCCACGGGATCAATAAAGTGTATCGTATCGTATCGTATCGTAGCAAAAGCCCAGCCTTCATATAAAAATGCCTCTTCTTTGAAAGAGACAAATGATAACATAATTAATTAGGTTTTCTGGGAATAAGTGTCTTCAGCACCAGGTTAGGCTACGTTCAGACTAGCGTTGCGCGCCGCTGCGTCGGCGACGCAACGCACGACGCACGCAAAAACGTGGCAAAACGCACGCAAAAACGCTGCGTTTTGCGACGCGTGCGTCGTTTTTTGCCAAAAATCGGACGCAAGAAAAATGCAACTTGTTGCGTTTTCTTGGTCCGACGCTTGCGGCAAAAAAGACGCATGCGTCGCACAACGCAACAAACAAAAACGCATGCGTCCCCCATGTTAAACATAGGGGCGCATGACGCGTGCGTCGCCGCTGCGTCGCCCGACGCTAACCCGACGCACACTAGCACAACGCTAGTCTGAACGTAGCCTAACAGCAGTAAAAATAATTGCACCAGCGATGTCTCTCAGAGCTGCTCTGTATTTATCTGCAGTGATGACGCCCTGACTACTAGCGCATGTGACTTCTCAAACCAAACACTGATCTCAACCTCACACAGTGGAGGTGAGGAATAACTCTTTTCACCATTTCAAAATTGTTTTAAAGGGTTGTTCAGGTCTACTATATATTTTTTTTACTATGGACCTAAAAACTATCAAGCAGCTAGTTGCTAACATTGGCAACTACCCGCCTGTTTTACTCGGCGTTGGCTCAGAGGGGACATCAACTGCTCCTGTCAGCGATTCAGCTGTGTCATCGGAGCAGCCCTTTTTTTTTTTTAGGGCTGCTCTGTCAAAGGGGCGTGAGTGCCAACGTCATGCTGATTGACAGCTGGCTCCCTGCAGTGAGGCAGCAGGGAGCTGGCTGTCAATCAGCATGACATCAGTAGTCACACAACAGAGCAGTGTGGAAGAGAAGCTGCTGCTCTGTCAACGTGACATAAGTGGAATCTGTTGAATCACCGGCAAGAGCGGTCTATGACTGCTTTGTGCCAGCAGAGATCGGCACCAGGCATGATCGGCATTCAGTTATCAACTACCTGCCTTTTAGTTCTTAAGACCAAAGTAAAAAGAAAATACTGAAAATAGTCCTGGATAGCCGCCCCTTTAAAGATGTATTCTCATTTTGTACATAACCATATGCCATAAATGTATAATACATGAGGTCCGACCATTGGGAGCTGTAATTAGTTGCGAAGTGGTCAGAATTCCAATACAAATGAATGTGATTTCCTACCACCTCTCTAATGACAGCGATCGTGACAGGGTCCCATTGGCGGACCTGCATCTAATACACATATCCACAGGATTAGCCATAGAGCTATATGATGGGAGCACCCATTTTACATAGTGAATTTCATATGACACAACATCTTTTGCCCACTTCTTTTATCCTTCCGTTTTAGTATAGTAGCTATTGCTACACTGGCTGGATAGACAAGTTGACTTAGCAAAAAAAGATTTTTCTTCCATCTATACACAAGATATTAGGTTTCATGGCACCATAGGGTACATTCAGCTCTTATGTTGGTTGGATTATTGACATTCTGAACAAGGAATATCAAATCTAAAAGCCTTGGGTCAAGTCATGCAATGTAATCAGCACTTGATCAGGGCAAATCTCACAATGGAGCTGCAAAATAATAAATAAGTGATGAAGTAGTTTGGAATGCTGCTCTTAGACTGGGCAGCACAATTACGAGACCTCAAGCTTATCTTGCAAGATGTAGCTCAAGGTAAAGGGTCCTACTACTAGCCCACCCCTACAACCACAGAAGGTACAGGTGGAAATTTCTACACATCTTCAAAAACTAGGAACCAGAATGCCAAGGAGTATTTGATGCAAATGAAGGATCATTTGGTGACTGTAAACGTAATGGAATATTGTGGCAATGATTATCCAATGGCAACTTGTCAAAAAAAAATTCAGATTCTTAAAAAAAAAAAGGTTTTTGTGCCCTGCCAAACAGAACATAAAGTATTGGATTTTTTTCCTTTTCATCCCTGCTGATGTTTGGACAGAACACAGTGAGTCTGCATCGGGTAGTCTTACGCAGGTTCTTCTGCATGGAAATTAAAAAAAAATTCTATCATCATTCTAATTTTTTTACAATGCGAAGACAGTCAAATCCAAACACCATGTAAATACACAGCCAAGGATGCTATGGCTGAAATGGAGTCCACAAACTATTCTAGGAATATCTGCGCTCCAGGAGGCAAATAGCGCTTCGTCCCTCTCAAGTCACTCCGTATGGCGAAGCAGTACTGTACAGCCACATATGGGGAATTTCTACATTCAGCAGATATTGTGGGACACATTTTGGTGCCATTTTTACCCATTTCCCAGTATGAAAATGTAAAATTTGGGGCTAGCACACAATCTTGGTGGTAAAAATGGAAATTATTTTTTCTTCACTGCCCAATGGTATAAAATTGTGAGACACACCTGTGGTGTCAGTATGATCACTGCACCCCTAGATGAATAAATTGAGAAATGTAGTTTGTAAAATGGGGTCACTTATGGTGGGTTCTGCTGTCCTGGCACCTCAGGGGCTCTACCAGTGTGACATGGCACCCTCAAACCAATGCAGCAAAATCTGCACTGTAATATTGCCCTTCTACCCTTCTGAGATTTGCATTATGCCTCAACAGTAGCTTTCGACCACATATGGGGTATCAATGAATTCAGGAGGAATTTCACAACAAATTTGGGGTCCATTTTCTCCTTTTAATTTTGTAAAAATGCAAAATTTGGAGCTAAAAATAATTTTTGTGGGAAAAATTTGATTTTTTTTCTATTTTTATGGCTCAACGCTATAAACCTCTGTGAAGCACCAGGGGGTTCAAGGTGCTCACCACACATCAAGATAAGTTCCCTGAGGGATCTATTCTCCATAATGGTGTCACTTCTGGGGGGTTTCCACGGGTTAGGCACATCAGGGGACCCTCAAATGTGACATGGCGTCTGCTAATTATTCCTGCAAATTTTAGATTCAAAAGGACAAATGGCGCTCCTTCCCCCTCCAAGCCCTGCAGGGATAAAGCAGCACTCAGTAAGCACTACATCGTCTGTCAGCACGGGATATACAAGTCATTAGAAATGGCATTACAGCTGAGCTTCCAAAGTCTTGGGAAATTTTGGATATTCAAGTCGGTTTTGAAAGCGAGTCTGTGAGCCCAAACTGACATTATAAAGTAAGCACGTAGCCTTTAAAAGGGTATAACCTCTTTAAAAAAAATCTCACCTGCCTTAGCTCTGCATAAACTGACGTTTAATCAAATATACTAATTAAAGGACTCAGTGCACCAATTTGCATGTCCCACCTCCATCAATGGTGGTTGACAGCACTTTTTTTTCTGGAGGGGGCATTTTCTGAATAGACAGCTCAGGCCGGCGGCTCCATCTTGCTAGAGAAATAAATGTCCTCCTCCAAGATGGCGCTGCCCGAGCCTGTGCAGTAGCAGCTATCGGAGATCACCAATAGCTGCTACTATGCAGGCGCGAGTGGTGCAATCTTGGAAGACATTTTTTTCTTATCTAGCAAGATGGCGCCGCCGATGCATGCGCAGTAGCAGCAATCGGATCACCTCTATATACACTGATAGCGGCTACTGTGCAGTAGCCATTTTATAAAGGATTTTATTATACTCCTCAGGAAAACATAAAGCACATTTATTAACTGCACAGTATACATGCAATCATGCTGCAGAGCAGGTGCCACGGCCGGCTCCCGCCTGCAGAAGGTTTTTTTCTTTTTTTAATTATTTACATAAATTAATTATGCAAACTAGGGGGCCGGTCAGTGAGGGATCAGTGACCTGTCAGAAGCCATACAGATGAATACCTAATCAGAGCACCACATGAAGACGAAGACCCCCACAGGCCGCCCCAGAGGATGAGAATCTCAAAACTGAAAATAAAGATTAAACAACAATCACGAGGCGGATTTCATCAACCAAGGTATAATTTTAATCAATATAACGGCGTCGACCTGACACTGTAGGTTACTGTGCACAATCCTGCTGACAGGCTCCCTGTAAATGTAATTTCCAACTCAAGAAAGGGAGTACACTCCCCTGTTTGCATAAAATGCAAAACTACAAAGAAAATATACAAAAAATTGAGCTTGGGTTTAAGTTGAAATATATACAGCACATAAACATATGTTCATATTGGCCATTAAACAGAAAAACCTCAAAGAAACAAAATAATCATCAACCCGGCTGTAACTTTTTCTTTTTTACTTACCGTATATACTTGAGTATAAGCCGAGATTTTGAGCCCATTTTTGGGGGCTGAAATTGCCCCTCTCGGCTTATACTTGAGTCATACCCGGGGGTCGGCAGGTGAGGGGGAGTGGGGGCTGTCTAATTATACTCACCTACTCCTGGCGCGGTCCCTGCAGGTCCCTGCTTCCCAGGGCCGCAGCTTCTTCCTGTACTGAGCGGTGACATGGTACCGCTCATTACAGTAATGAATATGCGGCTCCACCTCCCATAGAGGTGGAGCCGCATATTCATTACTGTAATGAGCGGTAACGGTGACCACTCAGTACAGGAAGCTGCGGCGCCGGGAAGCAGGGACGGCGCAGGAGCAGGTGAGTGTAACGGGAAGGGGAGCACTGCGCTGCGCGATATTCACCTGCTCCTCGTTCCGGCACCGCTCCATCTTCAGCGTCTTCTGCAGTGACGCTCAGGTCAGAGGGCGCGGTGACGTGGTTAGTGCACGCCCTCTGCCTGAACGTCAGTGCAGAAGACGCTGAAGATGGAGCGGCGCCGGAACGAAGTCAGGTGAATATTGAAAGTGTCGGGGGCCTGAGTGACGGCGAGGTATGTGATTTTTTATTTTTTTCTATCACAGCAATAGCAAATGGGGCAAGTGTCTGTATGGAGCATCTTATGGGACCATAACGTTTGTGCAGCACTATAATGGGGCAAGTGTCTGTATGGGGCCATAATCAACATTTGTGCAGCACTATATTGGGCAAATGTGTCTATGGAGTATCTTATGGGGCCATTATTAACCTTTATGCAGGATTATATGGGGCATATTTTAACATGGAGCATCTTATGGGGCCCATCATAAACTTTATGGAGTATTATATGGGGCTCCTGATTCAATATTGATATTCAAAAACACTTAACCTACTGATGTCTCAATTAATTTTACTTTTATTGGTATCTATTTTTACTTTTGTCATTTACCAGTAGCTGCTGCATTTTCCACCCTAGGCTTATACTCGAGTCATTAAGTTTTCCCAGTTTTTTTGTGGCAAAATTAGGGAGGTCAGCTTATACTCGAGTTTATAAGGTATTTTACTTATGTGCTGCATGTATACCATATATATTATACACCATATAAATATTATATATTAGACAGTGTAGGAACATCCCAAACAGGGTCACCTTGCTGTGGTGGGATCGCTTTTATGCTTTTTTTTTAACAAAAACATTGTTACTAAGACCTTATCTTATTTTAATGCACTTTTGCTTTTTTACTTATTTAGTTATAGCAGGGTTTAGCTTATACCATCATTTTAGGCTGACAGATTCCACGTCAGGGCTCATTCAAACATCTGTGACAATCGGTATGAGCATGGACTGGCTGTGGGTTCCCGAACTGAGAGTGACATTCGGGTCAGAAGCGCCGCGGCCAGTCCGTGCATTAGCGGTCCGTGCTCGGGCTTGTTGGCACAGAGGTCTGAATGGGCCCTAAGGGTATGTGTCCACGTTCAGGATTGCATCAGGATTTGGTCAGGATTTTTCATCAGTATTTGTAAGCCAAAACCAGGAGTGGGTGATAAATGCAAAAGTGGAGCATATGTTTCTATTATACTTTTCCTCTAATTGTTCCACTCCTGGTTTTGGCTTACAAATACTGATGAAAAATCCTGACCAAATCCTGATGCAATCCTGAACGTGGACACATACCCTAAGAGTTCCACAACAACAATAATGTTAGATGACAAGTGTATGCCTGACATGGTATTTTCCTATAAATAACATGGACTCCTCCTATATAGTAGATGTGTGTATCTCTCCTGTAAATGCTTTAATGGTCCCAGGGGGTATTCTGTATTCCTGCATTTGTTGAATGCATCCATGACACCTGCTCTTGAAGAGAATGACTGCACTGATGTAAGGCTACTACCAACCATATTGTACCTCCTGAGATGTATACTGATAAATGGCTGAAAAGCCACAAGTTGTGTCTGATTGTTCCTAAGACGTTCCTTCCATTGTGCTGGAAGGCAACTGTGAATGTTAATGGTATGGAAAGACCGCCATAAAGGACGAGACCTGGCGAGCCTCAGCGAATGTTCCAGCTGACTGGTCTATCACAATTTAGATTACTTGTGTTGTCAAACTGTTTGCATGAATAAATGCCATCATTTACTAATGAGTGGAAGTGTGAGCAGTGGTGCGTGGCATTTATTGTGAAATCAGCCTGTATATTAACCATATCACTGCCGTCCAGAACTCTCGCCATGTAAATAGATTAGCTAAAAGATAAAGGGTGAAGTATAAAACTCAAATGCAGTCACTAGAGTTGAGCGACCTTGACCTTTTTAGAGTCGAGCCGGGTTTTGCGAAACCCGACTATGTCCAAAGTCGGGTCGAGTGAAATCGGCCGATTATGACGTAAAGTCGGGATCGACCGAAACACGAAACCCAATGCAAGTCAATGGGGCAGCATAGTCGGCAGTGAGTGGGGGCCAGGAAAACACCTAGAGTGGCCATTTTAATGTCAAAACCATCCATTCTTCTTAATGAAGCTTGTCAAGCGTAATTTACCTTATAATAATTGGAAGGCATTTGAAATTGGGGGTCATTTGGCTAAAGTTGTGGGGGGTAGGGCTGGTTCAAGTAATTAGTAGGCCCAGGAAATCTGGACCACGTCACGGCAGTGGAGCAGGGAGAGGTAAGTATTTCAACTTTGCAAGTGCTGTGAACCTGAGCAAGCAGGGGGGGCCCACTCGTTGGCATTGGCACTGGCACAGGGCCCCTCAAAGTACAGCGGTGTGTTTGCACGGCGGGGGCGCCTCCCACCGGCAGCAACACTTTTGCGTACTATGAGAGGCCCTGTGCCAGTGACGTCGCCAACTAGTATTCCTCCCCCCACCTGATGAAGGAACCTGCACTTTCATCTGCACCTTCCTCTTTGTCCCCGTGTAAGGTGGTATGGTATGCGGGAAGAGCAACCTGACTTTCAGCAGGGTCACAATGTTGTTGTGTAGCGTGCACGGGGAATGTTGCGTTATGGGTCAATGTACCAGCAGACTCATCTATCACTGGCTGGGCAATGGGCACGATGAAGTGGAAACACAGATATAGGCCCAAAGAAGAAAGTGGGCTAAATGCAGTTCAAAATTGGTAACACAGGAATAACCAGGGGGCATTGCAGTGGAGGACAACTGGAATGAGAGGCTGACACAGAGAGTAGGGCCAAATCAGTAAGTAGTCGAAATGCAGTTCAAAATTGGCAACCGTAGTAAACAGGCGGCACAGCTTTGTTCAGTGGAGGAGAACAGCAAGGAGTGGCAGACACCGATAGTAGGCCCCAAACCAACTAGTACGCCAAATGCAGTTGTTCCATTTAACCACAATTTAATGAGAGCCTGAAGATAGAAGCTCAGGAAAGGCAACCTGGGGAACACCTTGGAGTGTAACACACCATCTCTCTCCACCCCATACCCATTTTGTATGGCCTAATGCAGTGTACTTTTCTACAACTACTAAACGAGAGTCGGAAGACCGAAGCAATGGCAAGGAAACCTGGGGAACACCTTAGAGTGTAACACACCCTCTCTCTACACCCCATACCCAATTTGAAGGCCTAATGCAGTGTAGTTTCCAAGAACTACTAAACGAGAGCCGGAAGATCGAAGCTCAGGAAAGGCAACCTGGGGAACACCTTGGAGTGTAACACACCCTCTCGCTACACCCCATACCCAATTTGAAGGCCTAATGCAGCGTAGTTTCCAACAACTACTAAACGAGAGCCGGAAGATCGAAGCTCAGGAAAGGCAACCTGGGGAACACCTTGGAGTGTAACAAACCCTCTCTCTACACCCCATACCCAATTTGTAGGCCTAATGCAGCGTAGTTTCCGACAACTACTAAACGAGAGCATGAAGATCGAAGCTCAGGAAAGGCAACCTGGGGAACACCTTGGAGTGTAACACACCCTCTCTCTACACCCCATACCCAATTTGTAGGCCTAATGCAGCGTAGTTTCCGACAACTACTAAACGAGAGCCGGAATATCGAAGCTCAGGAAAGGCAACCTGGGGAACACCTTGGAGTGTAACACACCCTCTCTCTACGCCCCATACCCAATTTGTAGGCCTAATGCAGCGTAGTTTCCGACAACTACTAAACGAGAGCCGGAATATCGAAGCTCAGGAAAGGCAACCTGGGGAACACCTTGGAGTGTAACACACCCTCTCTCTACACCCCATACCCAATTTGAAGGCCTAATGCAGTGTAGTTTCCAAGAACTACTAAACGAGAGCCGGAAGATCGAAGCTCAGGAAAGGCAACCTGGGGAACACCTTGGAGTGTAACACACCCTCTCGCTACACCCCATACCCAATTTGAAGGCCTAATGCAGCGTAGTTTCCAACAACTACTAAACGAGAGCCGGAAGATCGAAGCTCAGGAAAGGCAACCTGGGGAACACCTTGGAGTGGAACACACCATCTCTCTACACCCCATACCCAATTTGAAGGCCTAATGCAGAGTAGTTTCCAAGAACTACTAAACGAGAGCCGGAAGATCGAAGCTCAGGAAAGGCAACCTGGGGAACACCTTGGAGTGTAACACAACGTCTCTCTACACGACGGAAGGGCTGATTCTTAGGAAGGAAGGCTGTTGGAAATAAGCATTGCGCGTCCGAGGGTGATTATATTCTTATTAGGTATATACTCACCCTCGGACGCGCCCTGCTTCTTTATTTGGAATGAATGTTTATTTGCAATGTGGTGTTGACTTTCTCTATTATTTTGGTAATTAATGATTTTATTATTTTCATTATTTTGCATCTTCTCGGCAATAATATAAAGAAGACGCGACAGGACAACACTCGGTGGATGCCATATGTGTGTTTTCAATTTAAAAAAACTTTCAGTTAACTACTTGCAGGAGAAAGTAATTGTAGCTGGTGGCCATTTTTAGTACTGTACCAGATTAGAGTTGTGTGTTTGTTTTTAATGTTAAAATGTCTGCATTTGATATCTCACCAGTATTTTCTTTTTTATAAGCAAAATACTTATTTTTATATTTTCTGATGTTGGTTCCAGGGGTACACGGCCAGCAGTGCCCTGGTCAGTGTAGTAGTAGTTGAAAGAATGGACCGCAGACAGGCATCGAAGGCCTAAAATAATAACACATGGCTGTAGGCAATTTTAAATTGGTTCCAGGGGTACACGGACAGCAGTGGTGTGGTCAGTGGAGGCCTAGTGGAAGGAGTGACCGCAGACAGGCATCGAAGGCCTAAAATAATAACACATGGCTGTAGGCAATTTTAAATTGGTTCCAGGGGTACACGGGCAGCAGTGACCTGGTCAGTGTAGTAGTAGTTGAAAGAATGGACCGCAGACAGGCATCGAAGGCCTAAAATAAAAAAATTGGGCTGGCTGTAGGCAATTTTAAATTGGTTCCAGGGGTACACGGGCAGCAGTGGTGTGGTCAGTGGAGGCCTAGTGGAAGGAGTGACCGCAGACAGGCATCGAAGGCCTAAAATAATAACACATGGCTGTAGGCAATTTTAAATTGGTTCCAGGGGTACACGGGCAGCAGTGACCTGGTCAGTGTAGTAGTAGTTGAAAAAATGGACCGCAGACAGGCATCGAATGCCTAAAATAATAACACATGGCTGTAGGCAATTTTAAATTGGTTACAGGGGTACACGGACAGCAGTGACCTGGTCAGTGTAGTAGTAGTTGAAAGAATGGACCGCAGACAGGCATCGAAGGCCTAAAATAAAAAAATTGGGCTGGCTGTAGGCAATTTTAAATTGGTTCCAGGGGTACACGGACAGCAGTGGTGTGGTCAGTGGAGGCCTAGTGGAAGGAGTGACCGCAGACAGGCATCGAAGGCCTAAAATAATAACACATGGCTGTAGGCAATTTTAAATTGGTTCCAGGGGTACACGGACAGCAGTGGTGTGGTCAGTGGAGGCCTAGTGGAAGGAGTGACCGCAGACAGGCATCGAAGGCCTAAAATAATAACACATGGCTGTAGGCAATTTTAAATTGGTTCCAGGGGTACACGGACAGCAGTGACCTGGTCAGTGTAGTAGTAGTTGAAAAAATGGACCGCAGACAGGCATCGAATGCCTAAAATAATAACACATGGCTGTAGGCAATTTTAAATTGGTTCCAGGGGTACACGGGCAGCAGTGACCTGGTCAGTGTAGTAGTAGTTGAAAGAATGGACCGCAGACAGGCATCGAAGGCCTAAAATAAAAAAATTGGGCTGGCTGTAGGCAATTTTAAATTGGTTCCAGGGGTACACGGACAGCAGTGGTGTGGTCAGTGGAGGCCTAGTGGAAGGAGTGACCGCAGACAGGCTTCCAAGGCCTAACATAACAAACTTGGGCTGGCTGTAGGCACTTTTAAATTGGTTCCAGGGGTACACGGGCAGCAGTGGTCTGGTCAGTGGAAGTCTAGTGGAAGGAGTGACCGCAGACAGGCTTCCAAGGCCTAACATAACAAACTTGGGCTGGCTGTAGGCACTTTTAAATTGGTTCCAGGGGTACACGGGCAGCAGTGGTCTGGTCAGTGGAAGTCTAGTGGAAGGAGTGACCGCAGACAGGCTTCCAAGGCCTAACATAACAAACTTGGGCTGGCTGTAGGCACTTTTAAATTGGTTCCAGGGGTACACGGGCAGCAGTGGTCTGGTCAGTGGAAGTCTAGTGGAAGGAGTGACCGCAGACAGGCTTCCAAGGCCTAACATAACAAACTTGGGCTGGCTGTAGGCACTTTTAAATTGGTTCCAGGGGTACACGGGCAGCAGTGGTCTGGTCAGTGGAAGTCTAGTGGAAGGAGTGACCGCAGACAGGCTTCCAAGGCCTAACATAACAAACTTGGGCTGGCTGTAGGCACTTTTAAATTGGTTCCAGGGGTACACGGGCAGCAGTGGTCTGGTCAGTGGAAGTCTAGTGGAAGGAGTGACCGCAGACAGGCTTCCAAGGCCTAACATAACAAACTTGGGCTGGCTGTAGGCACTTTTAAATTGGTTCCAGGGGTACACGGGCAGCAGTGGTCTGGTCAGTGGAAGTCTAGTGGAAGGAGTGACCGCAGACAGGCTTCGAAGGCCTAACATAACAAAATTGGGCTGGCTGTAGGCACTTTAAATTGGTTCCAGGGGTACATGGGCAGCAGTGTATGGTCAGTGGAAGTCTAGTGGAAGGAGTGACGGCAGACCGTCTTCGAAGGCCTAACATAACAAAATTGGGCTGACTGTAGGCACTTTTAAATTGGTTCCAGGGTAACACGGCCAGCAGTGGCCTGGTCAGTGTAGTAGTTGTAGAAAGAAGGGACCGCAGACAGGCTTCGAAGGCCTAACATAACAAAAATGTCAAAACAATGGTATTGTCAGTGCCAGGCATTGAAGGATGTCAGCGGCTAGACTACACATTGGTGAAGCTGTGAGAGATAATTTTGCTAGTGGTAGAGCACTGTTTGAGCTGGGGGGGGGAACTGTCTTGTGGCCGGCGGTACAGGCACAGGGCCCCTCATATTACAACGGTGTGTCTGACGTTGGGTGCGCACCACCACCGCCAGAGACACTTTATTGTACTATGAGGGACCCAGTGGCAGTGCCGTCGACCAAAAGCGGCCACACCCACCTCTTCAGACAAACAGCACTCTCAAGGGTCCAAGCGCAAAGTGGCGATAGCACGGCCCCGTGTGGGGAGTTTGGCCATTTCGTGAGGTGGAAACATGCCGTATGCTGGACAATCAGGTGAAGAAAATTACGAGATTGGAAAAGTCATTCAGAATAGTCCACAGGCAAGACCTTTTCATAGGAAAGCTAGGTGTCAGCCGGGCAGGGTGGGGCAAAAGATTTTGAAATCCAGTTGTGGTTCATTTTAATGAAGGTTAGATCATCTACATTTTGGGTAGCCAGACGAGTCCTTTTTTCTGTTAGTATTGAACCTGCAGCACTGAATACTCTTTCTGATAGGACACTAGCTGCCGGGCAAGCAAGCTCCTGCAATGCATATTCTGCCAATTCTGGCCAGGTGTCTAATTTGGATGCCCAGTAATCAAATGGGAATGACGGTTGAGGGAGAACGTCGATAAGGGATGAAAAATAGTTTGTAACCATACTGGACAAATGTTGTCTCCTGTCACTTTGAATTGATGCTGCAGTACCTGTCCTGTCTGCGGTCATAGAAAAATCACTCCACAACCTGGTCAGAAAACCCCTCTGTCCAACGCCACTTCTGATTTCTGCCCCTCTAACACCTCTGGTCTGCTGGCCCCTGGAGCTCGTGTGAGAACGATCACGGGCGCTGTGTGCAGGGAATGCCAGAAGCAAACGGTCAACAAGAGTTGATTGTTTTGTTGCTAATATTAGTTCCAAGTTCTCATGTGGCATAATATTTTGCAATTTGCCTTTATAGCGAGGATCAAGGAGGCAGGCCAACCAGTAATCGTCATCGTTCATCATTTTTGTAATGCGTGTGTCCCTTTTGAGGATACGCAAGGCATAATCCGCCATGTGGGCCAAAGTTCCCGTTGTCAAATCTGCGGTTGTGCTTGGTTGAGGGGCAGTTGCAGGCAAATCTACGTCACTTGTGTCCCTCAAAAAACCAGAACCCGGCCTTGCCACGCCACCAATTTCCCGTGCCCCCGGGAAAGCTTCCTCATTAAAAATATACTCATCCCCATCATCCTCCTCATCCTCCACCTCCTCTTCGCCCGGTACCTCGTCATGTACACTGCCCTGACCAGACAATCGCTGACTGTCATCAAGGCTTTCCTCTTCCTCTGGTGCAGACGCCTGATCCTTTATGTGCGTCAAACTTTGCATCAGCAGACGCATTAGGGGGATGCTCATGCTTATTATGGCGTTGTCTGCACTAACCAGCCGTGTGCATTCCTCAAAACACTGAAGGACTTGACACATGTCTTGAATCTTCGACCACTGCACACCTGACAACTCCATGTCTGCCATCCTACTGCCTGCCCGTGTATGTGTATCCTCCCACAAAAACATAACAGCCCGCCTCTGTTCGCACAGTCTCTGAAGCATGTGCAGTGTTGAGTTCCACCTTGTTGCAACGTCTATGATTAGGCGATGCTGGGGAAGGTTCAAAGAACGCTGATAGGTCTGCATACGGCTGGAGTGTACAGGCGAACGGCGGATATGTGCGCAAAGTCCACGCACTTTGAGGAGCAGGTCGGATAACCCCGGATAACTTTTCAGGAAGCACTGCACCACCAGGTTTAAGGTGTGAGCCAGGCAAGGAATGTGTTTCAGTTGGGAAAGGGAGATGGCAGCCATGAAATTCCTTCCGTTATCACTCACTACCTTGCCTGCCTCAAGATCTACAGTGCCCAGCCACGACTGCGTTTCTTGCTGCAAGAACTCGGACAGAACTTCCGCGGTGTGTCTATTGTCGCCCAAACACTTCATAGCCAATACAGCCTGCTGACGTATGCCAGTAGCTGCCCCATAATGGGAGACCTGGTGTGCAACAGTGGCAGGTGCGGATGGAGTGTTTGTGCGACTGCGGTCTGTGGACGAGCTCTTGCTTCTGCAGGAGGACGAGGAGGAGGAGGAGGAGGAGGAGGAGGGGGTGCGAACGGCTACAGACAACTGTTTACTAGACCGTGGGCTAGGCAGAACTGTCCCAAACTTGCTGTCCCCTGTGGACCCTGAATCCACCACATTTACCCAGTGTGCCGTGATGGACACGTAACGTCCCTGGCCATGCCTACTGGTCCATGCATCTGTTGTCAGGTGCACCTTTGTGCTCACAGATTGCCTGAGTGCATGGACGATGCGCTCTTTAACATGCTGGTGGAGGGCTGGGATGGCTTTTCTGGAAAAAAAGTGTCGACTGGGTAGCTCGTAGCGTGGTACAGCGTAGTCCATCAGGTCTTTGAAAGCTTCGCTTTCAACTAACCGGTAGGGCATCATCTCTAACGAGATTAGTCTAGCTATGTGGGCGTTCAAACCCTGTGTACGCGGATGCGAGGCTAAGTATTTCCTTTTTCTAACCATAGTCTCATGTAGGGTGAGCTGGACTGGAGAGCTGGAGATCGTGGAACTAGCGGGGGTGCCGGTGGACATGGCAGACTGAGAGACGGTGGGAGATGGTATTGTTGCCGCCGGTGCCCTAGATGCAGTGTTTCCTACTACGAAACTGGTGATTCCCTGACCCTGACTGCTTTGGCCTGGCAAAGATACCTGCACAGATACAGCAGGTGGTGCGCTAAATGGTGGTCCTACACTGCCGGAAGGGATGTTGCGTTGATGACTAGCTTCATTGGCCGAGGGTGCAACAACCTTAAGGGACGTTTGGTAGTTAGTCCAAGCTTTCAAATGCATGGTGGTTAAATGTCTATGCATGCAACTAGTATTGAGACTTTTCAGATTCTGACCTCTGCTTAAGGAAGTAGAACATTTTTGACAGATGACTTTGCGCTGATCAATTGGATGTTGTTTAAAAAAATGCCAGACTGCACTCTTTCTAGCATCGGATACCTTTTCAGGCATTGCAGACTGAGCTTTAACCGGATGGCCACGCTGTCCTCCACCAGGTTTTGGCTTTGCCACGCGTTTTGGGCAAGATACGGGCCCGGCAGATGGAACCTGTGGCGATGTTGATGCCTGCTGCGGCCCCTCCTCCTCCTCTGCTTCAGAACTGCTGCCGCCTGCACCCTGTTCCCCCAATGGCTGCCAATCGGGGTCAAGAACTGGGTCATCTAATAACTCTTCTTGTACCTCCTGCGCAACTTCGTCTGTGTCACCGTGTCGTTCGGTGGTATAGCGTTCGTGATGGGGCAACATAGTCTCATCAGGGTCTGATTCTTGATCAGCACCCTGCGAGGGCAATGTTGTGGTCTGAGTCAAAGGACCAGCATAGTAGTCTGGCTGTGGCTGTGCATCAGTGCACTCCATGTCAGATTCAATTTGTAATGGGCATGGACTGTTAACTGCTTCACTTTCTAAGCCAGGGACGGTATGTGTAAAGAGCTCCATGGAGTAACCCGTTGTGTCGCCTGCTGCATTCTTCTCTGTTGTTGTTTTTGCTGAAGAGGACAAGGAAGTGACTTGTCCCTGACCGTGAACATCCACTAACGACGCGCTGCTTTTACTTTTACCAGTTTCACGAGATGAGGCAAAAGAGCTAGAGGCTGAGTCAGCAAGATAAGCCAAAACTTGCTCTTGCTGCTCCGGCTTTAAAAGCGGTTTTCCTAATCCCAGAAAAGGGAGCGTTCGAGGCCTTGTGTAGCCGGACGACGAACCTGGCTCCACAGCTCCAGACTTAGGTGCAATATTTTTTCCCCCACGACCACCTGATGCTCCACCACTACCACTACCCTCATTACCAGCTGACAATGAACGCCCCCGGCCACGACCTCTTCCACTAGACTTCCTCATTGTTTTAAAAACGTAACCAAACTAACGTTATTTGTTGCAGTCACACAACTTACACGGTGAGCTATAACTTCAGTATGATTTAGCTACCCCTTTACAGGTTGGTGAGACCACAGCGAAAATCAGGCCCAATGTTACACACTCTTTTTTTGGTGGCTGCAAATTAGAGAGATGCCCCACACGCAGGACTGTCACTGAAGCACAAATGTTAATATTAATGTCACACTATTATTTTTTTTTTATTTTTATTTTTTTCAGGAACACTTTAGAAACCCCCCAAAAAAAAAAAAATAGATTTTTGCAGGGAGAATTTAGAAAACAAATGTAACAAACTATATGCTTTCTATGGGCCACTGAGTGAGAGATGACGCACACAGGAATCAGGAGTGGCACACAAGCCCAGAGGCCAATATTTTTCTACCAATGATTGATGGAGTTATTTTCTCTGGTAGATTTTGGAACCCAAATCAAGGAAAAAAAATGTAGGCTTTCTATGGACCACAATTGGAGAGAGAGAGAGAGAGATGGCACACCCAGGAGTCAAGACTGGCACACAAGCAGAAAGGCCAATATTAATCTCCCACTGTTTTTTTTTTGTTTTTTTTTTTTTTTGTTTTTTTCAGGGAGACTTTAGAAAAAAAAATAATAAAAAAAATATGATTTTATCAGGAAGAATTTAGAAACCAAATAAAATAAAATGATTTTTTCAGGGAGAATTTATAAAACAAATAAAAACAAAAATAGGCGTTCTATGGCCCACTGACTGAGAGATGACGCACACAGGAGTCAGGAGTGGCACACAAACCCAGAGGCCAATATTTTTCTACCAATGATTGATGTAGTTATTTTCTCTGGTAGATTTTAGAACCCAAATCAAGGAAAAAAAATATAGGCTTTCTATGGACCACAATTGGAGAGAGAGAGAGAGAGAGAGAGAGAGAGAGAGAGATGGCACACCCAGGAGTCAAGACTGGCACACAAGCAGAAAGGCCAATATTAATCTCCCACTGTTTTTTTGGTTGTTTTTTTTTTTTTTTTTTTCAGGTAGACTTTAGAAATAAAAATAATAAAAAAAATATGATTTTATCAGGAAGAATTTAGAAACCAAATAAAATAAAATGATTTTTTCAGGGAGAATTTAGAAAACAAATAAAACCAAAAATATGCGTTCTATGGCCCACTGACTGAGAGAGAGAGAGAGATGGAACGCTTAGTACTGGCACACAAGCCCAAAGGGCAATATTAATCTCCCTTTTTTTTTCCAGGGAGAATTTCTGAAACCCAAAAAAAAAATAAAATAGGCTTTCTATGGCCCACTATTTGTGAGAGAGATGGGACGCTCAGGACTGGCACAGATGGCACGCTCAGGACTGGCACAGAAGCCCAGAGGCCAATATTAATCTCCCTTTTTTTCTGGGAGAATTTATAAAACCAAAAAAATATTTAAATAGGCTTTATATGGCCCACTATTTGTGAGAGAGATGGCACGCTCAGGACTGGCACAGATGGCACGCTCACAACTGGCACACAAGCCCAGAGGCCAATATTAATCTCCCTTTTTTCAGGGAGAATTTCTAAAACCCAAAAAAAAAATAAAATAGGCTTTCTATGGCCCACTATTTGTGAGAGAGATGGGACGCTCAGGACTGGCACAGATGGCACGCTCAGGACTGGCACAGAAGCCCAGAGGCCAATATTAATCTCCCTTTTTTTCTGGGAGAATTTATAAAACCAAAAAAATATTTAAATAGGCTTTCTATGGCCCACTATTTGTGAGAGAGATGGCACGCTCAGGACTGGCACAGATGGCACGCTCACAACTGGCACACAAGCCCAGAGGCCAATATTAATCTCCCTTTTTTCAGGGAAAATTGATAAAACAAAAAAAAAAATTAAATAGGCTTTCTATGGCCCACTATTTGTGAGAGAGATGGCACGCTCAGGGCTGGCTGGCACAGATGGCACGCTCAGGACTGGCACACAAGCCCAGAGGCCAATATTAATCTCCCTTTTTTTCTGGGAGAATTTATAAAACCAAAAAAATATTTAAATAGGCTTTCTATGGCCCACTATTTGTGAGAGAGATGGCACGCTCAGGACTGGCACAGATGGCACGCTCACAACTGGCACACAAGCCCAGAGGCCAATATTAATCTCCCTTTTTTCAGGGAAAATTGATAAAACAAAAAAAAAAATTAAATAGGCTTTCTATGGCCCACTATTTGTGAGAGAGATGGCACGCTCAGGGCTGGCTGGCACAGATGGCACGCTCAGGACTGGCACACAAGCCCAGAGGCCAATATTAATCTCCCTTTTTTTCTGGGAGAATTTATAAAACCAAAAAAATATTTAAATAGGCTTTCTATGGCCCACTATTTGTGAGAGAGATGGCACGCTCAGGACTGGCACAGATGGCACGCTCACAACTGGCACACAAGCCCAGAGGCCAATATTAATCTCCCTTTTTTCAGGGAAAATTTATAAAACAAAAAAAAAAATTAAATAGGCTTTCTATGGCCCACTATTTGTGAGAGAGATGGCACGCTCAGGGCTGGCACAGATGGCACGCTCAGGACTGGCACACAAGCCCAGAGGCCAATATTAATCTCCCTTTTTTTCAGGGAGAATTTATAAAACCAAAAAAAAAAATAAATAGGCTTTCTATGGCCCACTATTTGTGAGAGAGATGGCACACTCAGGACTGGCACACAAGCCCAAAGGCCAATATTAATCTCCCACTGTATTTTTATCAGGGAGAATTTATACACCCCACAAAAAAAAAATACAGAAAAATGAAAAGGCTTTCTATGGCCCACTATGTGAGAGAGATGGCACACACAGGGATGGCACTCTAGCAGAAATGCCAAATTGCCAATCTTAATCTCCCACCAAAAAAAAAAAAAAAAAAAAAACAGGGAATGTCCTACAATTACTATCTCCCTGCCTGCAGTAATCTCAGCCAGGTATGGCAGGCAGCTACTATCTCCCTGCCTGCAGTAATCTCAGCCAGGTATGGCAGGCAGCAATAAGGAGTGGACTGATGCACAAATGAAATAAAAAGTGTGGACAAACAAAAAAGATAGCTGTGCAGAAAGGAAGGAACAAGAGGATTTGTGCTTTGAAAAAAGCAGTTGGTTTGCACAGCGGCGTACACACAGCAATGCAGCTATCAGGGAGCCTTCTAGGGCAGCCCAATGAGCTACAGCGCTGAGGGGAAAAAAAAAAAAAAAAAAACTTCCACTGTCCCTGCACACCGAGGGTGGTGTTGGACAGTGCAAATCGCTGCAGCACAAGCGGTTTTGTGGTTAATGGACCCTGCCTAACGCTATCCCTGCTTCTGACAAAGCGGCAGCAACCTCTCCCTAAGCTCAGATCAGCAGCAGTAAGATGGCGGTCGGCGGGAACGCCTCTTTATAGCCCCTGTGACGTCGCAGACAGCAAGCCAATCACTGCAATGCCCTTCTCTAAGATGGTGGGGACCAGGACCTATGTCATCACGCTGCCCACACTCTGCGTTTACCTTCATTGGCTGAGAAATGGCGCTTTTCGCGTCATTGAAACGCGACTTTGGCGCGAAAGTCGCGTACCGCATGGCCGACCCCGCACAGGGGTCGGATCGGGTTTCATGAAACCCCGACTTAGCCAAAAGTCGGCGACTTTTGAAAATGTTCGACCCGTTTCGCTCAACCCTAGCAGTCACACGTCACTACAGCACACAGAAAGCACAAAAAATGCCGCCATTGGGAAACTGCATTCGTCTCTGAGCTTTACAAATATCTTTCTGCAAGAATAATTATATACACAGTTTTATCTTTTGTCAGCACTCAGATTAACACCTTAATGACCACCAATACCTCTTTTTTACTGACCTGAGATATAAGAGCTGTCAGATGTACACTATGGCTGAAAACTGCATCAGCCACGATCAGTGTTGTCACTGACCATGGCCGCTGAGCCGTTAGTTTAACCGCTTAGATGCTGCTGTCAATAGTGACCACAGCCTGTAAATGATTAACAAAATGCGGAAGCTTCCACTTTAACTCCATCGGCACCCTGAGATTAAGATTGTGTGGTCCTGGTGTTTGCCATGGCAGTTCCTGACCAAATAGCGGCCTTAGAGCCTGCCAGCCTGTTCAGAAGTTATCAAAATTTTGGTGGTAAAACTACACTTTTTCATTCCTGTCATGTCACTTTGCATTGATTCCTGAAAAGCACCCGAAGGGTTAATTAACTATCTGAAAGCAATTTTGATTACGTTGAGGGGTACGGTTTTAAAAATGGTATCACTTTTGGGTTTTTCCAATAAATAGGACCCCCAAAGTCACTTCAAACCTGGATGGGTCTCTATGAAAATAAGTTTTGTAAACCTCCTTAACCCATTATCTACCAATGTCCTTTTTTTGGGGACGCCTAATCTTTAGCTTCTAGCAACTAAGATTTTATAATTTTTATAATTAGGTCCAATTTTTTGTGTTGTGTTTGTAAAATGAATGCTTTCAAAATAGGAAATCATGTCATTGTCATTTTTAAGTGAATATTGGGACGCCCTTTTCTGAAAAATCCGTACTTGTAAAAATTTTAATTTGGCAAGTAATGGGTTAAAACCATGAAAAATGACTGCTCCATTATTAAACTTTCTAAAATCGTACCAACGGGAGAAGAAAAAATCAAGCCGCACACCCCGTGTTGGAACCCGGTGTGCAGTTGGCCACTAGAACTGACGTACTCAGGAGGTGCTCGCGTTAGAAAACAGTACATGAAATATATCATAGAAAGAGAAACACGCGGCAACACTCACCGAGCCTGTGGTAGAAATTCGACTTTATTGAAGCATCTTTGTAACAATCTTCACGGCACGGGGGAGTAGGGAAAGAAGAGGTGTGAGCAGGGAAGGAACGACGGCCGTTTCACGCCAAAGCCGGCGCTTCTACGGGTTCCTAACCGAATTCCTACCGCAGGCTCGGTGAGTGTTGCCGCGTGTTTCTCTTTCTATGATAAACTTTCTAAAATGCTAACAAAATAAAAGAACATTTTACAAATGGTGCCGATGTAAAGCAGACGTGAGGGAAATGTTATTTATTAATATTTTCTGTGGTGTGACTATCTGGATTAAAGGGATAATCATTCTAAGTTTGAAAATTGCAAAGTTTTAAAAATTAGTCACATTTCTGATATTTTTATAGATAAACGCAAAACATACCAACCTAAATTTACCATTATGAAAAAGTATAATGTGTCACAAAAAACAATCTCAAAATCACTGGGATATGTTGAAGTGTTCCAGAGTGGGTGCACACTGTGTGTACATGCTTAGCATTAAATCTGGAGAATTGTATCCTGTATTTTCACCAGTTTTTCCCTCTGCAGGCACTTTCTCAAATTTTCTGTTGTCTCTAAGCACGTGGGTACAGACTACTGATGTGATGTCTCCCATACACAGAGACATGAAGGTTTTCTGCTCTTCTTTGTCTCTGGAAAACACCTTAAGGGTATGTGTCCACGTTCAGGATTGCATCAGGATTTGGTCAAGATTTTCCATCAGTTTTTGTAAGCCGAAACCAGGAGTGGGTGATAAATACAGAAGTGGTGCATGTGTTTCTATTATACTTTTCCGCTAATTGTTCCACTCCTGGTTTTGGCTTACAAAATCTGATGGAAAATCCTGACCAAATCCTGATGCAATCCTGAACGTGGACACATACCCTTAGAAGGAGTATGGAAGATGTTATACAGCAGTACTAAGCAGTGTAGCTGTGAGTTCAACACTATCTATACTGAACAAAAATATAAATGCAACACTTTTGTTTTTGTTCCCGTTTTTCATGAGTTGAACTCACAGATCTAAGACATTTTCTATGCACACAAACGCCTTTTTTGTCTCAAATACAAATTGGTCTAATTCTGTGCTAGTGAGCTCTTCTCCTTTGCCCAGATAATCCATCCACCTGACATGTGAGGTATATCCAGATGCTGATTAGACAGATGGTTATTGCACAGTTGGGCCTTAGAGTGGCCACAATAAAAGACCACAGCATCTTCACCTCCAAGATCGTCTGAGACCAGCCACCCGGACCGCTGCTGCAACAATCGGTTTGCATACTGACTGGTTTCCTGACCCCTTCGGCTTCCCAATACTGTAAAACTGCACATTTTAAAGTAGCCTTTTATTTTTGCTCTGTGTAGAAAGCAGCAGCAGTACATTCTCCCTGTCTCCCTTTTACTTTGTTCCTTTACAGACTTTACAGGCGTCTGTAATCGGATTTCTCAATGAGCATACAGTCCATATTTTTTTATATTTTTCAGAGTGAATGGTACAATCAGGAGATGGGTGGAGAAGAGGAAGTGGCTCATAAATGCAGAAAGAAGCATATTTCTCTGATAGCATAATTGTAAAGCGTCTCATGCTCTCCTTTACTAGACGTATCTGATTATACACATTGTACGAGCAAAGTATAGGTTAGTGCAGTAAGATAGCTCAGTTACCACATTAGATATGCCACCTGTGACGGGGTATACGACAGAGCAGAAAGAGACACCAGGCCGATAAACAATCCAACAAGATTTATTGGAATAGGGAACTGGGACAACGCAAATGAAAGTAATTCTGCGCGTCCACAATGAGTCCACAGAAAGGGAGATCTGGGGGCACCACCCGGCAATCCGAAGCCAGGGAAATAGTAATAGTCCTTGAGTGAATTCAATAGATCCAGCAGATGAGAGCCACAACACAGTCCAACATGGCACCTTTTAACCCTCCACACACTGGCACCAGGATCTCGCCTCAGCATAGGATCCCAAGCATTCGCAAGTCACCCCACAACAACAGTCTTCAGATTCAGTCCTTAAATCCAGTAGGGTGGTGAGACATTACATTTCCATGTGACAAAAATGATCTCTAATCTCCATACATGATACCAGGATCCAGTTGCAGCTGCAGATCCCTTGTCCTTCAAAGCACACAGCATCGACTAACAACATGTGGCTTGTTGTCCTACAACTCTTAGTATCTCTGCCCAACAAAGGGGCTGAACCCAACACCCACCCCCTTAAACATAGCTCCAAGGATTAAGAAAGTTCCAGAAACCCTGTCTGCAGTCTCTCTACAGGTTTGTGTATTGCAGAGATACAGATACAGGGCAAGGAATGCTAATGTAAGCCTGATTACAGTATGGTCTATGTGTACAGGCTGGGATGACACTCTGTTACACCACCGCACCTCCACAATACCCATTGTAGTGCTGCTATCTTCTTAGGGTGCTTTCACATCGCGTTGTGTGTCCCTATCGAGGCATACATCCGAAATCCTACACAAAATGGGGTATGGACGTCTGCGCCGGTGGAGCAATAGACCAAAATGGTGACGGCAGAGCGAACTTTCGCTCTGATGTGCACCATATTTGGGAGTATATGCCTACAGGAAGCGGACGATCAGACAGACTGCGTCTGAGTGTCCGCCTCCTGTATGCGTACACTCTCGAAAAAACTGTACGGAAGAGCTCACGTTCACTCTGCCATCACCATTACAGTCTATGGCCATGCTAGCGCATACATTTGAACCCCGTGTTTAGGGGGATCTTGAAAATATGCCCCAATGTGGTCACAGAACGCAATGTGAAAGCCCCTTATGCATCAGAGAGGCTCTGGGTCCTTCTACACAGCATGGCTTGAGCACAAGTCCATCCCTAGTGCATTCCCTCTTGTTACACAGCCACTATGATTGATTATTTTCCAGTTATTATAATGTTGGGATGGAGAGCCACACAGGAAATCCACAGTACCGCGATGAACACACTGATGTGACTGTACAGGAATAAGCATTTACAGAATAAAATTAGCCGGCACAGTGATTTCACTGCTGGAATAACGCACACATTTGTGCGATACAGCTAGATAGTCATGTTATAGAGTAATGTCACAATACAGTGAATGCACACCATGAGGTCACTGTGCATTACTGCTGCGCTTTAATTCTGCACACAGCAATATCACAGGACAGGGTTAATGCACATGACGATCTGAGAATATCTTACAAGATATTTCTTCAGCTACATTTTACATTTTTGTAAATAATTTCTGATGAATTCTGTCGTTAAAAAATGAAATACTAGTGATTTCTTTAAAAATGTTTATTATTACTAATAAATACAACAGGTAACTATGTAAAAATCACAAAGTCAATATAAAAAAATAAGCAACTAAAACTTATTCAATAAAGATACAAATCTTTTTTTTTTATTTAATTATCCTTCAGGCATCACAAAGTTACAACATAAGAAGTCTCCTGTCCGAGTACAGGGATGGAAAGCACAGAGGCTCAAATTGGGACAATCCTCCACTCTTGATTTAATTATAGTGTACAGATCTTTGCTGAGCAGCAGCTCAAAGCAGCTTCTAAAGGAGCACGATCTAGGAATTGAAACAGACCTGCAGCATAGTGTTTGGGAAAGAAGGAAAAAAAAATAAGATGATGAAGTATATTACACAACTTCATAACTTTTTAATGCCTGTAGGATAATTAAATGAAACAAGAGTAGTTATCCTTTAAGTAAGACTGGGACGTATAATTTATAAAAAGAAGCTAATCATTGGAACACTTTGTGAATGTGGTACAGTAGACGGAGAGGTGAGCGGTTGTGACTGCCAGTGGGTTATCGTAACATTTCTTGTTTCCATCACATTTGGCTACTCCATCATATAATCCAACATGGAGTGACTGATGAACTAGCGCCATATTCTGCAGGTGTTGTCTTTGCTTCCTATAAGACAAAGCTTAAGTCATTTGAAATGGTAACCGGTAAAGACTAACAATAATTTACACCTAGATCCTATATCCAGAGTCCAAACATAAGTGCAGCTATATACAGTATGTGTCTCTGAAATATTCATGGATAGCAAGCTGACAATATTTTTGCTTATGGTAAAATTACTCCTGCAGCATAAATATAAGGTAAGTGAGATAAGAAACATGGTTCATGATGTAGAAGTGTGTGTCCTGGGTTTGTAGGCAATCCTACCTGTAATAATGGTGTTTCCCTCGTAGTTGAAAGCACAGGAGAAAATCTCGTCCGAGTGTCCCTCCAGCACCTGAACGCACTGCCCCGTGTGCGGATCCCAGAGGCGGGCGGTCTTATCAGAGCTGGCCGTTAAAATACGGGTGCCCTGAGCATTGAAGCAAATCTGGAACAAAAAGAACAAAGAGCCATTGTATAGGGGTCTAATAGGTGGAAAAAAGTCATGGAAAAGACAAAGCACAATATGATGTGACACAATAGCAATGGAACATAAGTGGTCTCATCAAGGTTAAAGATGCAACATGTAAAAGTCGCTAACTTTGATTTGGCATAAACATCAACATAAAACCAAGAGGGAAGATTTATAGAATGGGTTTCCAATGCCGCGCAGCCGCATGCAAGCCTTATATCACCAAGCACAAGGCCAAGCATCGGAGGGAGTGGAGGAAAGCAGCCGCCACTGAGGTTGGTCTAGGCCTCTTAGTTTCAGTGAAGGGGAATCTTAATGCTTGAGCACAAAAGAGATTTTGGACAATTGTATTTTTCCAACTTCTTAAGAACACCTGGGGAAGGACCTTTACTGTTCCACAGAAGTAAGGTCCATACAGGCATGGCTGACGGGCACACCGAGCACAGTCCTCAACTCAACAAGTCACTTCTGGGATGAACTCGAATGGAAAGGGTGAGCCCGCGCTCTCGTCCAACATCAGTGTCTGACCTCACAAATGATCTTCTAGATGGATGGGTGAAAACTAACACCGACACCTCCAAAATAGTTTAGAAAGTCTTCACATTAGAATGGAATAGCTGTGAAGAAGGGACCGACTCCATATTAATGTTTAGGGATATATAATGGGAGTTCATAAAAGCCCCTGTAGGTGTAACGTGGAGGTGTCCCAATACTTGTGTCCATACAGTGTATCGGACGTTTAGTTATGGAGCTAAATGAATTTATATTGGCATTGTAGCACAGGAGTCGTCAGTAGAATAACAACACTTGACATAATAAACCACCAAGCAGCGAGGACAGACCGGCTCCAGGAAACGAGCCATCAGACGCAGGTTTCATGCTCTCTGCGGAGGCTCCATGGCCGCCTGCATGTCCTAGGGGCGACGCTGGCTCTCCACATCTACTAGCAGTACAAGCGCCGGTTACTAATCAGGAGGGGGACGGCGGTCTGTGTGAATTATTGATAACGGTGTTGAGAGCAGTGGGTCTGTACAGTCGGGGCCAGGCGCAGGCTGGACAGGTGCCAAGATCACTTCTACACACATCCATATTTAATCACCAGCGCTCGAGTGTGATAAACAATGTACGATGCACAGTGATCCTAAAAATGACTTACAGCGCTCTACAAAATCCCAGACCAGAGACGGGCTGCAAGGTGAAACCCCACAGCTTCATTCTAACACCTGCTTCGAATAGCATTAAAGGGAGCCTGTCAGGACCCCAGATGCTTTTAAATTGCCCCATGACCTGGCGTTCTTCATGCATTCCACTAATATGTTTATTGCATATTGGATCCGCACACATTTATACTCAGCACCTTGCTTCGGACTAACGATCCAGGACTGGTTTACTCACCAACACTGGTCCGGGTCCAGTAGCTGCAACCACATACCCTGGACGTGAATGACAGTCCCAGCACTGACCAGGCTGGAATGCTTTAACGGATCCCGTTGGTTCTGAGACTGTTTTTTCGTGACATATTGTACAGGGTCGGCCATGTATATGGATCCACCTAAATAAAATGGGAATGGTTGTTGATATCAGCTTACTGTTTGTGGCACATTAGTATATGGGAGGGGGAAAACTTTTCAAGATGGGTGGTGACCATGGTGGCCATTTTGAAGTCAGCCATTTTGGATCCAACTTTATTTTTTCCAATGGGAAAAGGGTCATGTGACACATCACACTTATTGAAAATTTCACAAGAAAAACAATGGTGTGCTTGGTTTTAATGTAACTTTATTCTTTCATTAGTTATTTACAAGTTTCTCTTTGTTTACAGCCATTGACATGTCGCAGAGGATAACACGTGAGGAGCGGATAGAAATTGTGTTGATGTCTGGTGAACGCAGTACCCGGGTCACTGCAGCAGATTTCAATGCAAGACACCCAGCACAAGAAAACTGTCACCATTCCTAGGTTATTTAGGTGTATCCATATATATGGCCCACCCAAAAGTTTGCCTCATCACTGAACATAATGTTCTGTGTAAACTGAGGGTCCTGTTCCATTTCTGTTCTGCCCATTCTGCAAATTCAGCGCACCGATCTGGGTCATCCCCGTTGAGATGCTGGATTTTGTAAGGGTGCCATTTGTGAGTAGCTAATCTCTGCCGAAGGGATGTTCAACTGATGCCAGATCGGCGCGGTGAATTTGCAGAATGGGCAAAACAAAAATTGGAACAGGACCCTCAGTGACATGTCAAAGGCTGTAAACAGAGAGAAACTTGTAAATAACTCATGAAAGAATACAGTTATGTTAAAACAAAGCACACCATTGTTTCTTGTGACATTCTCAATAAGTTTGATGTGTCACATGACCCTTTTCCCATTGGAAAAAATAAAGTTGGATCCAAAATGGCCGACTTCAAAATGGCCGCCATGGTCACCACCCATCTTGAAAAGTTTTCCCCTTCCTATATACTAATGTGCCACAAACAGGAAGCTGATATCACAAACCAATCCCATTTTATTTAGGTGTATCCATATAAATGGCCCACCCTGTACTTCATTATAGTGGTAATATTTCTTCAGTATGACTTGTGTTTATTTGAGAAAAAAACTGAAATTTGGTGAAAATGTTGAAAACTAGGAAATTTTCCAACTTTGAATATTCATACCACACAGATATGTCACACAAAATAGTAAATAAATAACATTACCCACATGTCTACTTTACATCAGCACAATTTTGGAACCAAACTTTTTTTTTTAGTTAGGAAATTATACGGGTTAAAAGTTGACCAGCAATTTCTCATTTTTCCAACAACATTTACAAAACCATTTTTTTCATGGACCACCTCACATTTTAAGTCACTTTGAGGGGTCTATATGGCAGAAAATACCCAAACGTGACACCATTCTAAAAACTGCACCCCTCAAGGTGCTCAAAACCACATTCAAGAAGTGTATTAACCCTTCAGGTGCTTCACGGGAATTTTTGAAATGTGGAAAAAAAAAAAATGAACATTTAACTTTTTTTCACAAAAAAGTAATTCAGATCCAATTGTTTTTATTTTGCCAAGGGTAACAGAAAAAATGGACCCCAAAATTTGTTGTGTAATTTGTCCTGAGCAGGCAGATACCCCATATGTGGGGTAAACCACTGTTTGGGCGCATGGCAGAGCTCAGAATGGAAGGAGCACCGTTTGACTTTTTGAATGCAAAATTTCCTGGAACAATTGGCGGGTGCCATGTCGCGTTTGGAGAGTCCCTGATGTGCCTAAACAGTGGAAACCCCACATAAGTGACATCATTTTGGAAACTAGGCCCCCCAAGGAACTTATCTAGATGTGTGGTGAGCACTTTGAACTCCCAAGTGCTTCACAGAAGTTTATAATGTAGAGCCGTGAAAATAAAAAATCACATTTCCCCCTCAAAGATGTTATTTTGGCCTCAATTTTTGCATTATCATAACGGTAGCAGGAGAAATTGCATCATACAATTTATAGTGCACTTTCTCCTGAGTACGCAGATACCCCATATATGGGGGAAAACTACTTTTGATACACAGTGCAAAGCTCAGAAGGGAAGAGGCGCCATACTGGAGTTCAGATTTTGTTGGAATGTTTTCACGGTGCCATGTCACATTGTCAAAGCTCCTAAGGTGCCATAACAACAGAAACACCCCAATGAATTCATCTAGGGGTGCAGATATTAACACCACATGTGCCTCACAGAATTTTATACCACTGAGCGGTGAAGAATGAATAAGTTACATTTCTACCACTAAAATGTTGTTTTAGCCCAAAGTTTTAAATTTTTCTGAGGGCTAATAGGAATTTTTTTTACAACAAACTGAGATCCATTTTTTCCTGAGTGCACCAATACCCTACATGTAATCGGGAGATATTTTCCAGACACAGTGCAGAGCTCAGATGGTAAGGAGCACCAGATTTTCCTGTTATGGTTTGCACGTGCCCGCCAACCGCAAGGGGACGCAACAAGTTCGGTGGGCGCGTCAAAAAGACGCATCCGCATACATTTGCATGTCCTGCGTACCCAATGTTAAAGATAGGTATGCATGCAGAAGTAGGCGGACCTAAACGGAAGAAGTGCGGAAGTGGGTGGAGCTTCAGGGAGGAAGTACGCAGCCATCCGCAAAGCCCCAGTACGCAAGTGTGCACGCAGACTCAAGCAGACACGAGAGAAATGTTATTTATTAATGTTTTTGTGTGATATGACTATCTGGATGAAAGGGATAATCATTCAAAGTTTAAAAATTGCTATTTTTTCCACATTTTTCAAATTTCTGATATTTTTAAACATTAACACAAAACAAAGTTTACCATTATCATAAAGTATAATGAGTCACAAAAACAATCTCCAAATCAATGGGATAAGTTGAAGCGTTCCAGATTTATTACTGCATAATTTGACAATGGTTAGATTTCAAAAATTTGGCCCCGTCATTAAGGGGTTGCAATGGTACCCTGTGGGTAATGTAGTATATTCAACTGTATGGCACAGAACTACAGAAGCAGCAGAGAAACAGTGGTGCTTAAAAGTTTGTGAACCCTTTAGTATTATCCTTAGGTCTGCACAAATTTGACCAAAACTACATAAGATTTTTAGACACGTCCTAACAGTAGACAAAGAAAAACAAATCAAACAAATGATCCAATATCACACGTCTGTGAGTGGCATAAATATGTGAACCCTTGCTCTCAGTATCTGGTGTGACTTCTTTGTGCAGCAATAACTACATCTAAACGTTTCTGAAAATTACTTCAACTCTGCTATGCTGGTGGGTTTTCTCCCACGAACACTTTAGGTTCTAAACGGTTGGAGATTTGATGCCGTAATGCAGTTTTTCTTTCTCCAAACAAAATGCTTCTTGTTTAAACCAAAAAGCTCCATTTTGATAGCCTAGCTACAGAAGGAAGTCAAATTTATGCTGAAGTATGAAAAATTCTGAAGGAAACAAAAACTTTCAAGCAACACTGTGTGTCAGATGCCTATATCACAATGTGAACAGAGCCTGAAAAAAAGTTATGTTAGGTCAGTGGATGTCAGACCAATGAGATACCTACTATTCTCCAAAAAGTCGGGGCTAGCTTTCTCAGCTCTGCTGCACTGCTAAATCTAAAAGCTCTGATTGCGTCAGAACGGCTGCACCCATTAATCTAACTCAGTGTTCCCCAAGTCCGGTCCTCAAGAGCCACCAACAGGTCATGTTTTCAGGATTTCCTTAGTATGGCACAGGTGATGGAATTATTGCCTGTGCAGGTGATGCAATTATCACCTGTGCAATACTAAAGGTACCGTCACATTTAGCGACGCTGCAGCGATCTAGACAACGATGCCGATCGCTGCAGCGTCGCTGTTTGGTCACTGGAGAGCTGTGACACAGACAGCTCTCCAGCGACCAACGATCCCCCGGGTAACCAGGGTAAACATCGGGTGCTCTGCTTTACGGCTGGCCGGCGCTCTCAGTCAGTGCGGGAAGCTGAAGGCGAGGGACGTGACCAGACACCGGAATGTAAGTATGTAGTGTTTGTTTTTTTACATTTACAATGGTAACCAGGGTAAACATCGGGTTACTAAGTGCGGCCCTGCGCTTAGTAACCCGATGTTTACCCTGGTTACCAGTGAAGACATTGCTGAATCGGTGTCACACTCGCCGATCCAGTGATGTCTGCGGGAGATCCAGCAATGAAATAAAGTTCTGGACTTTCCCCAGCGACCAACGATCTCCCAGCAGGGGCCTGATCGTTGGTCGCTGTCACACATAACGATTTCGTTAACGATATCGTTGCTACGTCACAAAAAGCAACGATATCGTTATGTGTGACGGTACCTTAAGGAAATCCTGAAATCATGACCTGTTGGTGGCTCTTGAGGACCGGACTTGGGGAACACTGATCTAAGTGATACATCGTTGGATTCAGCTTCTCTTTATCTACATCATGCTGCTCTCTGATGGGGGAGCAAAAAACCTGCTAACAGATTCCCTTCAAGTGTAGACACACCTCTACCTAAATTGTTGTGATTCCAGTTTTTGGGTTCTTGGCAAGAACTACAATTCCATTTTTTTTTCGGATTACCTTGGAAATTTCTCCATCGTGCCCCTCTAATTTGGCTAAGCACTTCCTGCTCGCTGCATTGTACACTCTGCCCGTCCCTGTTGAAAGCAGAAGTATTAGACAGAAATGCAACGCAAACAGACTGGTGTACACTGTCACGACTAATAAACTCAGATGTCACTTTCTCCCACGGCTGACAATTATATCAAATAATTCCAGACTTTAGCTAAATACCAACAGGACAAATGAATCCCTGACAAAGCTTTCCTGGCCCTGCTATCCGCAAAGTGCCGGAACTTGTATGTAATCACCATAAAAACACTGGAAAAGACAGAGACAGATACAGTAAATGTGGAGCACTAAACATGATAGAACTAAAGGGGAAGACACAGAAATGGCACATTGTTGGCAAAGTCTTACAGAACGTACATTACGCTGACATTTTTCTCTGCACTTTGTTCATAATTATAAAACATTTCCAATATATAGGCATAGAGGGAGAGGTAAAAGGGGGCTGGCTTCCCTTGTACGGAGCCGGTACTCAGCCTCCACCTACGCACAGTCATCCGCTCCTTTGTGAACTGCTCCAGTTTGGGACCTTGTTTTTGCAGTGATATATGTTGGACACAGAGCACACTGCTTCGGTGGCAGGTATCGGATAGATTTGAAGCCCGTCTTTGTAAGTCACAGCACTTAATTAAATTGTACATTGATGATGATGAATCTGCAGACTGGGGCATCCGAATTCCGCACACTGCGATACATTCACAAAGCGACCAGCCTATGAAAAAGTGAAGTCAGACAATTCTGCTGAAATCTATAGACATAAAGGGATTATATGAAGCTGTCCTCCTTGTTCCCATGATGGCGACAGGATCTGAGTAGCTGCTTTAGCTGGAAGAAGGTGCTAGTGTGGCCACATGCAGTGAATGAATGGAATGAGCAGCCGCTCTTAACAAGGGCACTTGCCCTATGATGTCCAATTGCCATTATGGGGTTCTTAGCCTTTCACTCCCACGCAGGTGGTCCACAACAGCGGGTGCTCTGTCATAAGCATCTACGGGTTCAGCTGTACTGTTTGTCAGAACTTACAATGATTTCCTGGCTACAAAATGAAATAAAAATCGATCAGGTGGTCCTTGTAATGAGTCCTCAACTTCATTTATTTTGTGTGTTTTTTTAGCTTTCCTTCATCCATCCTTGTGGTTTGCTGCTGTTCACATCCTGAACTTCCTGCCAGTTCTCGCTCTGTGCCTCTAGATTACATTTCCTACGTGGCAGATCTTCAAATGGCCCAAAAACTGTCACCCTCTGTGCCGATCCCAATCCATATACAAAGCACCGTCCTGAGACTCCTACACAGTCTCAAGATGGATGAATTGCTGCACAAAGTTCCTGTTTCTTCATATTCCTCCAACCTCACCTGGCAAGTGCTATTCTAACAATCTCCTGCAGTCAGTAATGTTACATGTGTTGACGCTGAGCAGTCGTAAAATATACTCATTTATTATATAGTGTTCAAACACTGTGGAACAACCAACTTTGGTCTATGATCGGACTGTAGTAGGGAGGGAACTCACCACGTGTCACAGCTCAGAAACGGAACAGAAGTTTCACAGCAAGTCAATTATAAAGTTTCATTTCTAATGGCCTTTACCAGGCTTTATTAATCTATGTGCCTGGAAACCCCCTTTAAAAGCACAGGGGAAGTACTACAATGCAGAAAAGGGATCCTCGGCCAACTTAATGCAGGGGTGTAAAAGTGAGATCAGAGAAAGTAATGACATGGAAGTGCCCGACATTTTTGAGAGATGGGTACGAGCACATGGTGACATTTAGACACCAACAAAGGCGTTTCATGAAAACACCGGTAATTGTTTCCCTGATGAGGAACTTGGAGATAAAGCTGAGGTTTCTTTTCTCCAGGAATGAAGCATACTTTTTAGCTCATCTGCAAATGAGTACACCTTACCATCAGCAGAGGCCGTGGCAACCAGCTGGCCAGTGGAATCAAATGCAACGTCCAAAACCTCATCTTCATGACCAGTAAGGGTTGCCACACACTTTCCACTCAGTGCATCCCACAGCTAGAAAGGAGACAGAAATCTATCAGTGGCAAAAATCTACAGTAACAAACAATATAAACAGCGGGATAGTGTCTCAATGTGATTTTTGCTGAATCTACTGCTAATTTAATGCAAAATCAACACGTGTTTAAAGGGAACCTGTCACCCCGTTTTTTCAAGAAGAGCTAAAAATAGCATTAAATAGGGGCAGAGCTGTGCTTTACATTAGTGTATTTTGGAGCCTTTATTCCCCACCTATGCTGCCGAAATACCTTTGTAAAGTCGCCGTTTTGGGCTGTCACTCACGCTGGTCAGGTCATATGGGCGTGGTGACAGCGCTGTTTCTCCCCCAGATCTCCGTTGGTGGCGTAGTGGTGTGCGAATCCACTGCGCAGCTTCAAGGAAAATAGCGCGATCTGCGCTATTCAGCCGTTTATCGGTGGGCGCGGCCATCTTTGTGAGGCCTCGCGTGCGCAGATGGTTCTTCTCGGCTTCCCGGGGCTTCAGGAAAATGGCCGCGGGATGCCGCGCGTGCGCAGATGGAGATCGCGGCAGCCATTTTCCTGCAGCCGAGATGCAAACTCGGCTTCAGGAAAATGGCCGTCGAGATCGCCATCTGCGCACGCGCGACATCCCGTGGCCATTTTCCTGTCCTGAAGCCCCGGGAAGCCGAGAAGAACCATCTGCGCACGCGAGGCCTCACAAAGATGGCCGCGCCCACCGATAAACGGCTGAATAGCGCAGATCACGCTATTTTCCTTGAAGCTGCGCAGTGGATTCGCCACTTGGACATGCGCACACCACTACGCCACCAACGGAGATCTGGGGGAGAAACAGAGCTGTCACCACGCCCATATGACCTGACCAGCGTGAGTGACAGCCCAAAACGGCGACTTTACAAAGGTATTTCGGCAGCATAGGTGGGGAATAAAGGCTCCAAAATACACTAATGTAAAGCACAGCTCTGCCCCTATTTAACAGTATTTTTAGCTCTTCTTGAAAAAACGGGGTGACAGGTTCCCTTTAAAGAGAATCTGTCACCGGGTTTTTGCCATCGAATCTGAGAACAGCATAATGTGGGGGCAGAGACCCTGATTCCAGTGATGTGCCACTTACTGAGCTGCTTGCTGGGGTTTAGAATGTCTGTATTATCAGGACTAGTAAACCTGCTGCCATGTATTCCTTCATATTGATCAGCACTCTGTAACCCCGCCCCCAACACTGATCAGCAGCTTTGTGCCTATGCACAGTGTACTCAGAAAACGCCCAATCAGTGGGGTGGGCGGGGTCATACACAGCTCAGCAATCAGACAATGAGTGGATGTGCATCAGATAATACTGTGATTTTATCAAAAACGCAGCAAGCAGCCCAGTAAGTAATATATCACTAGAATTAGGGTCTCTTCTTCTATATTTTGCTCTTCTCAGATGAGGTAGAAAAAAAAAGTAGTAGTAGATTCCCTTTGGCGTGGATTCTGATATGAATTTGAAGGATCATGTACCAGATTTATTACTTCTTAATAAGTCAACATGCTGGTAAAACATACAAAGAACAAAAGGAAGAACAGTCAGGACAGGTTTATCCATTACAGAATACTTAAAGAGAACTTGTCACCAGATCAAAAGTGGCCAGTCATTACCCTCATTATATTCATGCTGCTCCTCTATGTATTCCATTTTTTTTCTGTCAATAAATCTGCCATATATATCCTGAGATATGGGCCTTTTTATTTTGTGCTCATATTTATGGTCTTTACAAGGGGGCGGTACTCACAGCCTAAAGACCACCCAGAGAAGACAATAAAAATGACTGCTAAATAAAAAAGGTGCATATCTCTGGAATTGTATGATGGATTGGGAATAAAACATGAGCAAAAACTGCCCACTTTTGATTTGGTAATAATCTTTATTAATCTTTATTGTTATATAGCGCTAACATATTCCGCAGCGCTTTACAGTTTGCACACATCATCATCGCTGTCCTCGTTGGGGCTCACAATCTAAATTCCCTATCAGTATTTTTTTGGAATGTGGGAGGAAACCGGAGTGCCCGGAGGAAACCCAGGACTCCAGGACTCCTGCGCTGCAAGGCTGCAGTGCTATCCACTGTGCCACCCTTAAAGGTCCCCTTTAAGCATAAATTTTTGTTTTAAAGGGATTGAGTCTTTGGAAAATATACTATTTAAATCAGGTGTAAAAAGGTTTAATTATATATTTTAAAAAATGTACATTATTTTTTTCAGGTTTTCTCCTATCTGATATGCAGGGGACATGCCTTTATTTTTTTCTGGGAATAACCCTTTTAGCCACCATTTTGTCACCATGGTTTTATTTAGCTCATTCAATAAAATGTGTTTGTTTTTTTAAGCAAAATGGAAAAAGCTCCCCATCTAAAAAGACAAAAACCTGGGATATCTCTCTGAAATATACTCTGTAGTCCATATTAATATCCACTTGTACCTCCTGAAATTGACTTACTATGATGCAGCCTTTTCGTTACACTTTAGGAATTGACCCCATCACCATAACTGGAGTCAATACCGCTGATATTAGTATTGACTGAAACCCCAATAAGAGCTCCAGTCTCCAGCCCTGTTCTGCTCCAGACCTAAATGATATTTTTCGGTAAATTAAGTGAACTATAAAGTTTCATGATATTGCATAAAGTCGTGTCAATCAAGATTTCAGAACCAGGTTTCTGCTTCAACTCCGACGGAATGTCAATAGCTGTTATTACCCAGATTTCATTACAGAGATTAGAAAAATATGCTCTTTTCTTCCAGAAAAAGCTCCACTCTTGTTAAAGGGCTCCATCTGGTATTGCACCTAATGGTTATTAATGGCAACACCGGACACAGCCCATGGACAGGAGTTGGCGTCCTATAGTTCATACTTCATGTGCAACGTTGTATCTTTGGATGTCATATCTCGTGGTAAATCTATATGGGTATGTGCATACATTTATACGGCAAGCGCTCTAACAAATAAAACACTAATATGTAAATTGTCCTGGTGCCTGTGCAAACTGTAAAGCGCTGCGGAATATGTTAGCGCTATATAAAAAAATACAGATAAAAAAATAAAGATAAAAAAAAGATCTCCTCCGACACATATTCATTCAGACCATTGTTGATTCTTGATGTGCGCTCATACCAGTAAACATCAGTTATGCACCGGATATTGCATTTTACTTATTTATAAGGTACGTCACTGGGACAGGTGCTTTCAGATCTAAAGCAATGGCAGCAACAATGGCAAAAAAGCAGCTGAAACACTGGACCGGAAATATTACAAGACCCAAGTCAATGTCTATTAGGAGTTTGATGTGGATATAGTGTGCGCTCTATACATAAACGCTCCATAATCTGCGTTATGTATACGGCTGTATAAGTGCAGAATAATAAATGCCCTTACCCTGCAGGTCTTATCCATGGAGGCTGTGGCTACTAGAGAACAGTCCCAGTTGAACTGAGCGCTGCTGATCTCTCCACGATGTCCGATGAGGGGGTGAACTTTCCTGAGCACAAGAAACATACAACAGAAACATGTATATCTAAAGGACTGGGACTAAGGCCACGTCCACATGATCAGGATTTGGTCAGTATTTTACCTCAGTATTTGTAAGCCAGAACCAGGAATGGGTGATAAATACAGAAGTGGTGACATGTTTCTATTATACTTTTCCTCTGATTGTTCCACTCCTGGTTTTGGCTTACAAATACTGAGGTAACATCTCAAAGGAAACTCGACATTTCATCAGGCAACTACAGTAAATTCACCACCAGAAACATCAGAACAGAAAAGATAAATATATAGATATATAAAACAGATCGGATAGATGTCCTGTAGATATTTAACGTCACAAGCCCCCTACCTATAATAAACGTTCACCCTTTAGTGCCTATCATGCGTCACTAACGGGTGTTTAGCTTTATTTAACCTAATAAATAAATAATAAAAAAAAATGATGTAGGCTCCCTCTTATTTTTGATAACCAGCTAAGGTAAAGCAGACAGCCGTGGCTTATATTTTCAGGCTGGGAAGGTCCCAGATTATTGAGCCATTCCCAGCCTAAAAATCCCAGCCTGCAACCACCCCAGAATTGACGCATCACATGAGATGCTTCAATTCTGGGGATTTCCCCGGCTGATCCCAACTGCCCTGGTGCGGTGGCAATTAACACAATGATAGTTTGGGTTGATGACATGTCAAATGGTGATTTGTCAAATATCACAGCTGCCATCAACCCCAGGGGTTAGTAATGAAAAGGTGTCTATCTGACACCTCCATTACTAACCCAGAATTTAAAAATGAAAAGACACAGAGAGAAAAAAGTTTAATTGAACAAAAACCACCACCACATTCCCTGGTTCACCAATTTGTTTAAAAAAACAAAAATGTGCAGGTTCACCGTAGTCCACCGAATCTGCCTTGGTCCACAAATGGATATCTCAAAGACATAAAAAGCAAGAACGATAAACATTCCTCCCTCCCTTTTTTTTTACTAATTTATTCCCAAAAATGTTGTGATGCATATCCGATGTAGTCCGAGGTTCTTTGAATCTGGTGCCGGTGACTGTGAATAGCAGAAACGATACTGCTACTCACAGGCGCCGGGTACTGACATCATGGCTAATCAAAGTTGCCGACTCGTGCTGCGCTCCGCAAGATCTGGCGGCTCAGAACAGCGTTGACGTCAGTAACTACAGCACTCATTAGAGTCGGCGAGTCTCAGAGGGCAGCGTGACTCGGCAACTCTGATGAGGGCAGTAGTTACTGACATCACCACTGTTCAGAGCCGCCAACTTTGATTAGCGGTGACGTCAGTATCCAGTGCCTGTAAATAGCAGTATCGTTCCTGCTAGTCAGTCGCCGGCAACAGATTCAAAGAACCCTGGACTACTTTGGATATGCGTGGCAACATTTTGGGGAATAAACTGGTGAAAGAGGGAGAGTGCATTGATTATTTTTCTCGCTTTTTATGCCTTTCAGGTATCCATTTGTGGACTATGGTGGACCTGAATGGCTTTTTTTTTTTTTTTTATAAATTGGTGAACCAGGGATAGTGAGGAGGACTCTTTATTCAAACAAAGTGCTTTTCCTATATAAACAGGAGGAACATGAGTCATTAGGTACAATTAATAAATATAAATTTTATTGAAAAATCAAAAACACTAATGATCACAAATCATCACAAGTAGATCGATTAAAATCACAGACACATGCAAAGAAAAGAGACAAGAAATGAATAAACAAGGGTCATTCTTTACTCCTGCCCTGTTGTATATATGGGTCAAAATCCATTTTAACCTTCGTCCGGCTGAGTAGGTGTAACTATTCCGTTTTAAAATTGCAATAACTTTTTTTTTTTTCGAAAAGCCGTAGAGGGCTGAAATTTTGTGACATCTCTGCAGTTTTGGTCCAGAATATATTGGCTTAATTTCAATAAAATATATATGAAGGTACAATTGTACCTCTGCAGACTGTTAACGTTGTAAAATTATGCAGCCTGACGAAGGTTAAGGTGCTTGTGCAAAAAAGTACATCGTAGTAACGGGGTAAAGTCCCCACTCACATGCTTGGTACCATTATAAATAAAGTGTTTTAGCACCAGGCGGACTTACCACAGGCAGGAGGAGGACGACCCTAGTTGGGGTGTTAGTAGATCCACAAGGAACCCCGACGCGCGTTTCGCGTGTTTCCCACACCGCTTTATCAAGCGGTGATAAATGATGGTGCGTCTTCGGCTATGTGCCCACGTTGCAGAAATGCTGTGGAAATGTCCGCAGCATTTCTGCAACTCCCTGCCGTGGGTAAAACGCATGCGGAATTCACATGCGTTTTACCGCAAAACACAAGAGTTTTGCAAGCGTTTTTAGCTTGCAGAATGCTTGCACTTTTACAAGCGACCGAAGCATCGCTTGGAAAAGTGATTGACAGGTTGGTCACACTTGTCAAACAGAGTGCTTGACAAGTGTGACCAACTTTTTACTTTTGATGGTGCATATGCACGAATATACTCATGGCTGCAAATGGTTATTCTCACATGCTGGACTGATTCCTTCTCTGTGATTCAGAAGATGAAGTGGCGCTGAACAGGCATCAATCCAGCACTCAGTGGGGACTAATACAGAGAGAGGATCGATTCACTTGCTAAGGATCAGCCTGAGTGTACTAGATAAAATCAGCCCACCCTCAGTGTACTAGATAAAATCAGCCTGTCCTCAGTGTACTAGATAAAATCAGCCCGCCATTAGTGTACTAGATAATATCAGCCCGCCATCGGTGTAATAGATTAAATCAGCACACCCTCAGTGTACTAAATAAAATCAGCATGCCCTCAGTATACTAAAAAAAAACAGCATGCCCTCAGTATACTAGATTAAATCAGCACGTCCTCAATGTACTACATAAAATCAGCCCGCCCTCAGTGTACTAGATAAAAATCAGCCCACCCTCAGCAAACTAGATAAACTAGATAAAAACTACTAGATAAAAATCAGCATGGTCTCAGTGTGCTAGATAAAAATCAGCCAGCCCTCAGTGTACTACATAAAATCAGCACGCCCTCAGTGTACTAGACAAAATCAGCACGCCCTCAGTGTACTAGATAAAAATCAGCCAGCCCTCAGTGTACTAGATAAAATCAGCCCGCCCTCAGTGTACTACATAAAATCAACACGCCCTCAGTGTACTAGACAAAATCAGCACGCCCTCAGTGTACTAGATAAAAATCAGCCAGCCCTCAGTGTACTAGATAAAATCAGCCCGCCCTCAGTGTACTACATAAAATCAACACGCCCTCAGTGTACTAGACAAAATCAGCACGCCCTCAGTGTACTAGATAAAATCAGCACGCCCTCAGTGTACTACATAAAATCAACACGCCCTCAGTGTACTAGACAAAATCAGCACGCCCTCAGTGTACTAGATAAAAATCAGCACGCCCTCAGTGTACTAGATAAAATCAGCACGCCCTCAGTGTACTACATAAAATCAACACGCCCTCAGTGTACTAGACAAAATCAGCCCGCCCTCAGTGTACTAGACAAAATCAGCACGCCCTCAGTGTACTAGATAAAATCAGCACGCCCTCAGTGTACTACATAAAATCAACACGCCCTCAGTGTACTAGACAAAATCAGCACGCCCTCAGTGTACTAGATAAAATCAGCACGCCCTCAGTGTACTAGATAAAATCAGCCCACCATCAGTGTACTAGATAAAATCAGCACGCCCTCAGCGTATTAGATAAAATCAGCCCGCCCTCAGCGTACTAGATTAAATCAGCCCACCATCAGTGTACGAGATAAAAATCAGCACGTCCTCAGTGTACTAGATTAAATCAGCCCACCATCAGTGTACGAGATAAAATCAGCAAGCCCTCAGTGTTCTACATAAGATCAGCACTCCCTCAGTGTACTAGATAAAATCAGCCCGCCCTCAGTGTACTAGATAAAATCAGCACGTCCTCAATGTACTAGATTAAATCAGCCAACCCTCAGTGTACTAGATAAAATCAGCACGCCCTCAGTGTACTAGATTAAATCAGCACGCCCTCAGTGTACTAGATTAAATCAGCTCGCCCTCAGTGTACTAGATTAAATCAGCCCACCATCAGTGTACTAGATTAAATCAGCACGTCCTCCGTGTACTAGATTAAATCAGCCCACCATCAGTGTACGAGATAAAATCAGCACTCCCTCAGTGTACTAGATCAAATCAGCCCGCCCTCAATGTACTAGATAAAATCAGCCCGCCCTCAGTGTTCTACATAAAATCAGCCCGCCCTCAGTGTTCTACATAAAATCAGCACGCCCTCAATGTACTAGATAAAATCAGCCAACCTTCAGTGTACTAGATTAAATCAGCCCGTCCTCCGTGTTCTAGATAAAATCAGCCTGTCCTCAGTGTACGAGATAAAATCAGCCCACCCTCAGTGTACTAGATTAAATCAGCTTGCATTTGGTGCACTTGAGAAAATCAGAACACCATTGATGCACTTGATGAAAACAGACTGCCCTCAGCGCCCTTGATAAAATCAGTCCGCCAGAAAGCTGCCAATCAGTGGTGGGGGCAGGGTTCCACAGAGCTCATGAATATGAAGGACAACATGGCAGCAGGTTTAAAAGTCCTCTAGTGATAATATCTTTCTGATAAAACACTCATTTTAATAAAACTGGAGCAAGCAGCAAGTCTCTGTCTCTACAATATGCTACGTGTTTAGATAAAAACCAGAACAACAATAAACATAATAGGGTCTTATGCGGATAACAGGGTCTTATCCGGATAACAAAGGAAAGAGTAAAATGGGATTTGCTCACTGGGGGGGTTGTGAAAGTCGCAACCCCTTTATTAGCTTTTAAGCAAAGATGGCTGCTGCATAGCCACCAGATAGTAAGCAAACTTGGAGATGAAACTGGATATAAAACCCGAGGATCCAATATATAATAGGACACCAGATGAAGTATGGATGCTGTTTTTCCTGTCAATGCTCTTCGAAGTGATAATACCTCTTCTTCAGGACAAACCACAATGATCCCCATCATTGCCCATCATCAGCTATCATTGCAGATGGTCTTGATGAAGAGGTATGATCACCTCGAAACGTACAAATAAACCGGCATTCATACCGCATCTGATCTCCTATTGTATATTGGATCCGCGGCAGAGCGGGCATTCTATCCACTTTCATCTCCAAGTTCGTCTACATTATGCTTCTCTTTGATTAGGAGGCAAAAACCTGATGACAACTTCCCTTTAAAGAATCTTCAGTATCTACAGTCATGGCCAAAAATATTGACACCCTTGCAATTCTATCAGATAATACTCAGTTTCTTACTGAAAATGATTGCAAACACAAATTCTTTGGTATTATTATCTTCATTTAATTTATCTTAAATGAAAAAACACAAAAACAATTGTCCTAAAGCCAAATTGGATATAATTCCACGCCAAACATAAAAAAGGGGGTGGACAAAAGTATTGACACTGTTCGAAAAATCATGTGATGCTTCTCTAATTTGTGTAATTAACAGCACCTGTAACTTACCTGTGGCACCTAACAGGTGTTGGCAATAACTAAATCACACTTGCAGCCAGTTGACATGGATTAAAGTTGACTCAACCTCTGTCCTGTGTCCTTGTGTGTACCACATTGAGAATGGAGAAAAGAAAGAAGACCAAAGAACTGTCTGAGGACTTGAGAAACCAAATTGTGAGGAAGCATGAGCAACCTCAAGGCTACAAGTCCATCTCCAAAGACCTGAATGTTCCTGTGTCTACCGTGCGCAGTGTCATCAAGACGTTTAAAGCCCATGGCACTGTGGCTAACCTCCCTAGATGTGGACGGAAAAGAAAAATTGACAAGAGATTTCAACGCAAGATTGTGCGGATGTTGGATTAAGAACCTCGACTAACATGCAAACAAGTTCAAGCTGCCCTGCAGTCCGTGGGTACAACAGCGTACTATCCGTCGGTGTCTGAATGAAAAGGGACTGTATGGTAGGAGACCCAGGAAGACCCCACTTCTTACCCCGAGACATAAAAAAGCCAGGATGGAGTATGCAAAAACTTACCTGAAAAAGCCTAAAACGTTTTGGAAGAATGTTTTCTGGTCAGATGAGACAAAAGTAGAGCTTTTTGGGAAAGGCATCAACATAGAGTTTACAGGAGAAAAAAAAGAGGCATTCAAAGAAAAGAACACGGTCCCTACAGTCAAACATGGTGGAGGTTCCCTGATGTTTTGGGGTTGCTTTGCTGCCTTTGGCACTGGACTGCTTGACAGTGTGCATGGCTTATGAAGTCTGAAGACTAACCACAAATTTTGCAGCATAGTGTAGGGCCCAGTGTGAGAAAGCTGGGTCTCCCTCAGAGGTCATAGGTCTTCCAGCAGGACAATGACCCAAAACACACTTCAAAAAGCACTAGAAAATGGTTTGAGAGAAAGCACTGGAGTCTTCTAAGGTGGCCAGCAATGAGTCCAGACCTGAATCCCATAGAACACCTGTGGAGAGATCTAAAAATGGCAGTTTGGAGAAGGCACCCTTCAAATATCAGGGACCTGGAGCAGTTTGCCAAAGAAGAATGGTCTAAAATTCCAGCAGAGCATTGTAAGAAACTCATTGATGGTTACCGGAAGCGGTTGGTCGCAGTTATTTTGGCTAAAGGTTGTGCAACCAAGTATTAGGCTGAGGGTGCCAATACTTTTGTCTGGCCCATTTTTGGAGTTTTGTGTGAAATGATCAATGTTTTGCTTTTTGCTTCATTCTCTTTTGTGTTTTTTCATTGGAGACAAATTAAATGAAGATAAGAATACCAAAGAATTTGTGTTTGCAAACATTTTCAGGAAGAAAATGAGTATTATCTGACAGAATTGCAGGGGTGTCAATACTTTTGGCCATGACTGTACAGCTTTTCAGGACACATAAAACAATGGTATCCAATGAATGTCACATCCGCAGCTCCAGCAATGCTGGCTATTTCACAGAAGCGTCTCCATTTCCACAAGCCGTCATTGCCCAGCGTGTATTCGAGATTCTGTCCACATAGCGCGGTACCTGCCGGAAGGAATGTCCCATACAGACACCGTGTGATCAAAGGAGCCTGTGATCAGCCGGTCACCGGTTGTGTTAAATGATAAAGAAATTATTTCTGCTGAGTGTCCCTGGAGAGAAAAAAGAAAGAACAGAACCAAATATTAAATGAGCCGTGCACAAAACTGATATGTGAATCCTAAGCAACGCCGACAGCTCCGTCACAAGGTATTCCTGCAGAACACATGTAAAATGCTCTGAGCGGACCTATCGCATTGATCTGTGGTTACTCCCTAGAGGTCCGAGCTCAGGGTATCCTGATAACAAACATGGCGCTCGTGTGAACACATTAGAATAGCAATGCTCGCTCCTAATAATGACCTGCAGATTGCCCTCGCTCTGTTCATTCACATGTGAACAGTATGTTATGTGCACAGGTATAGGCAAAACCTGTCTCTGGCTTAGTGACAATAGAACAGCGCTAACAAGCTCGGCTTACACTAACTATCCAAAACGTTATTCTGTGCGTAGAGGTTTTGTTCTGGGGCTACACATGGAGGTGGAGAGGACATCAGCACTCCGCGCCTTCCCAAATGTCACTCTACTACTCAGGTCAATGTTTGGAGATAGGATGGATTGTTTTGATCAATATTTCATACCTGTTTTACGCCAATAGCTGGGAAAGTGTTGTATTGTACTCAACACAGGAAAAAGTTGGTCTTAAAGGGGTTGTCCAGCCCGGAGTCTGAAGACACTCTATGTGACAAGTCTGAAGACACACTATGTGACTGTAGACTTGTGAATCCTCACATTGCACACACTACAAGGATTCTCCGATGACACATTCCGACTAGACGTGAGTGGCCTCGCCCAATGCTAGTGTACAAAGCGAGGCTGGAAACAGTCTAGTAGGAATGTGACCGGGAGCATGCATGTTGCATACTTGTGGCCACAGGACCGCCCGCTTTCGGCACCGGAGAATCCTTGCAGTGTCAACGATTTGAGGACAACGTCTTTAAGAACCAGGTCATGGCAAAAAGATTAGTAGGACGTCAGTAGTCCGCGGCCACCAGGCCAAAGCCCTGCGAAGATTCAAGAAAAAGGGAGCTCCAGCCGTTTTCCAATTAAAATGGTAAACTTTATTCGAACATCTTTAAAATTGTGACATTCTCTGAAATTTCCATTTCCAAATAGATTGCATCCTTTTTTTCTATGCGTTTCAGACCATAACCAGCTCCTTATTTGTGGATGAACATGAGTCGCAATTTTAAAGATGTTGTAATAAAGTTTACCAATTTAATTAGAAAACGACTCGAGCTCCATTTTCCTTGAATCTTCACTGAACCACACCAGACAGGAATGGCTTTCTCCGTGCCGAGAATTTCACAACAGCATCCACAGGGGTGAGCTGGCATCCATTCCTTATCAGAGCCCTGTGAGCCTCCTCCTACCTGCCGGTATCCCTGGCGCTTGTCATGCGTGAATGATGGCATCAGACAAGGTATAGTAAGCAGAAGGGGCATCCGGGATAGCGGCAGGTGAGAGGAGGTGCTCACTGATGCCCTGACCTACTAGTAGCTGCTTTGCATTAGAAACGGCTCTTTTCCCAGTCACTATAATTTATTCAGACGACATAAATCTCTTCCCATAAACATCTATGAGATTTACATAAAATCTGATTATGAAATGTTGAATCCTTGCAATGCAGCCGATGCAGCAGTGTGACCACTTTGCATTGGCGAACAAGTGTTAGGAACAGGTAGAGATATTATCTCCGGTGCCCTAACATGCCAGGCCTTTATGGCACATACCTTGTGGATCAAATAGTAACTGTTCCAGATGGGAATATGCCATTAACTTTTATTTCTACAGCTTCCCCATATTTTATGTGAAGCACATCCAACCCAAACTGTTGGAGGATACACTGCGATCGCCCCACACAACCATGTACACCTTCAGCGGAAGCAATGTAGATGCATCACCCCAGAGCACAGCGCCTACACCGCCCGCTACAGAGCGAAGGTCACAAATCTGCCAGCCCGGCTTGTGTTGCCAAGTTACAGTGTCCATAAAGAATCACACGAATACTACGTTTAATTGCTCTTATGGACTGAGTACTCGACACAAAAGAAGGCGATGTAAAAGAAAAGTATTTCAGACGTTCATCTCTGCCGTCAGATAAGAGGCAAGTGGGCGTTCAGCTGGAAACCTTCACCTAAATAACACTGAGGGGAGAACAGAAGTAAAGACGCTGTTTTTATGCTGCTGTAATGGAAGTTGTATATACTGAAAACAGCCCTGGTGTCTGGAAATAACAACTACTACTTGTACTTCATGTCCATCGGTTCTATGAAGCAGTATATGAGTCCAGATAGGGCCATTATGTGCCCAAAAACATGGCCGACAGCTCGGCTCGGAACTTACACTTAGGGTGAGCGCCTCTTCTCCGCTCTTCACGTCCCACAGTTTCGCTGTAGTATCCATGCTTCCAGTTGCTACCAGGGTACTTTGAGGGTTAAATGCAAGACAAACCTGGAAAAGGGCAAGGTTTTACATTAGCAGTTATGCTGAACAGATAGAATATAAAGCAGTCATTAAAGCAAGGCTGGACAAAACATAGTCCTCATAATGACCAATATATCACAGCTGGGGAAAAGGACTTACTGAAAACCCTGCAAGTATGCTCGGAAATGTGGCGGCCAAGAGAAGGGAGTGATGACAGTCCATTCTGTTGGCACAGCTCACAAGGCACGCTCCGCCCATGAGGCTTGAACCGCCCACAAGGGATGCACCGCCAATGAGGGAAACGCCACCTACAAGGGACTCAATGCAGGCACTGCCCACGAAGAACACTCCACCTACAAAGGATGCTTTACCTTAAATCATGTTCTGCCAGCACCGCCCAGGAGGGATGCACCGCCAATGAGGGAAACGCCACCTACAAGGGACTCAATGCAGGCACTGCCCACGAAGAACACTCCACCTACAAAGGATGCTCTACCTTAAATCATGTTCTGCCAGCACCACCCAGGAGGGATGCACCACCAATGAGGGAAACGCCACCTACAAGGGACGCGATGCAGGCACTGCCCATGAAAAAAAAACACTCCACCTACAAAAGATCCTCTGCCAATACCTCCGACGAGGGATGCTTTACCAGCACGGTCAACAAGGGATCCGCCACCAATGAGCGACACTCTACCTACAAGGGACGCAATGCTGGCACTGCCCACAAGGGACTCTCCATCTACAAAGGATGCTCCGTCAGTACCACCCATGAGGGATGCGCTAGCAATGAGGGACACTCCAACTACGAGGGATGCTCCACATACAAGGGATACTCTGCCAGTACCGCCCACAAGGGATGCTTCACCGGAAGGGCCCACAAGGGACGCTCCACTTATGATGGATGAATCACCCATGAGGGACTCTCCACTTATAAGGATGCTCTGCTGACACCGACCTTTAATTCCATGGTGCTGTACATGAGAAGGGGTTACATACAGGGTTATAGATATCATCTACAGTAAACAAATTTACAATGACAGACTGGTACAGGGGGGAGAGGACCCTGTCCTTGGGACTTACATTCTACGGGAGGGGTATGAAATACAACAAGTCCTATATTTAATAAGTAGACATGAAATATTGATCCCCATGGAATAATATCAAGATTGTACCGCATTATCATGTAATGTTATATAATTTTATTAGTGTCTCCTTTATGGGATCAGGGTCCAACCTATACATTTAGGGACACGGTTAAGATTCTTTCATTTTCTGAGTCCAAAACTGATTGGGATCTAGTGGATCTTCGTGGTGCTTATAACATAACCAATCACGTACTAAGATCCAGTATATACCCCTAGAGGGTGTATGGTTATCAAATTTAATTTTTAAATTAATATACTAAATAAAGGTTAATTTGAATTCACATTTCCTTTCCCCTTCCCTTCTTTTGTCTATCCTATCTCTGGTAGTGTCCACTTATGTGACTTGTCCTATGAGATCTGCATTTTTGTGCAGTGAACTGAACCTAGCCTAAGTTGATCCAAAATCTAAAAGCGCCAACACTATGTCTGAGAATGTAATCTCTGTCTATTGTAGAGGTGATTTATAATGCCATTCTTCTAATGGGATTTGTCATGTCTACTGGTGGTTATCTGATTCATTTGTGACAGAGATAAAATACATGAATGTGTCAAGGGCTAGTTCCCAATCAGACTCGTCTATGATCCATGGATTAGTTGGGTTACTGTAACATCTACCGTTGACTTACATGGACAAAAGATATCTGTGTCATGGTTTCTCAGAGAGCACATTCCCATTCTATAAAACGTATAAAAGATTTGATAGACTATGAAAGGAAAAAAAAAAACAACAACCATAAAATATCTGATTTTAGGTTTGCTTATGTTAAAGCATTCCGCTGTCTAAACCACAATAGTCTGTGACAAATTTTACACAGTGAAAACAAAAGAGAAAATGAAAGAGCAGTCAATGTAACTCTTTGATATTTAATAATAAAAAAGCATGAAAATGTGTAATAATAATGTGATGATAACTAGAGTAGTAGAAATACTGTACGAGAACAAAAGAAGCTGCTGAAAATGAAGAATCCTTTACAAACCCCTTGCCCTTGAACACTTACAATACAATTGTTTTTTTCACTTGAAAAAGGCGCTAGTCCAGCGTTGAAATGCTAACAGGTCATTGGCCGCTCCTGCCAGAGATTCAGCTGTTCCATGTCAAAAGAGCAGCGGTTTCTCCTCCTGTTGACAGGGCAAGACAACTGGTGTCATGCTGATTGATGGTCGTCTCTCTGCTGCCTAATTGGGGGAAGCCGGCTGTCAATCAGCATGACACCAGTAGTCCCGCCCTCTCAACAGGAAGAGAAACTGCTGCTCTGTTGACATGGAACAGCTGAATCTCTGGCAGGAGCGGCCGATGACCGCAGACAGGTAGTGGCCTCTGTAAACCCTTTTTTCTTTAAAGTCCCAGATATCCTCTTTAAGTGTTTTTCACTCTCTGGATGACCTGTCCTCTCCTGCTTAAAGGGTATTCCCATTTCAGCAATAGTATAACTGCATATAAAGATATATGACTGCACATGGAGTATCTGAAGAAGATATACGGCACTCCTGGTAAGAAGCTGAGGTGCCCAAGTAGGGTTCCAACCCGAAGTCAAGTAAATGTAGAAACTTGGCACTCAAAATTTCAGTTAGTGAACTAAAATGTTATTGGTAATCCATTTGGTTGTTAACGTTTCGGTCTTGACAAACCTTCATCAGAACTGATTGCCTCGTGGAATGGTCTTGAGAACTGCACAAATTCTCACGTTACATGCGGCAATCATGTCTGATGAAGGTCTGTCAAGACCGAAATGTTAACAACCAAATGGATTGCCAATAAAATTTTAGTTCACTAACTGAAATTTTGAGTGCCAAGTTTCTACATTTACTTGCACATGGCATATCTACAGGATACAGTTGTAAAATCAGATTTGTAAATTGGTATGATCAATATTTTAGATATAAACTGTACTTTGGTGGAACACTTATTTTTTCCCAATCCTCTTATATACCCTAGGAATATATCTCAGTATTACTGAGGTGAGGTGATCTGACACCACAATCAACATGCACAAATATTATACAATTCATTTCCACCCCTTTCTCTACCAGCATTAGCCCATTAAGTCCACTACAATTGACTTATGAATTAGGAAAAATGATGGATTCCTAATTAACCAGATGAACAATAACCTAGTGATAATTAACTTTCAACAAAGGTAAAATAGATGGAAGAAAAATAGATTTGCTGTAATTTACGTCTAAGATAACATAATTCTAGCAACAGGATTATTAGCAGTTATTGTATTTATACACATTAGAACATTTCAGGGCTTTTCTATTGCTCTATGACAGAATACACACTATTTTAGAACCACGCAGCTAATAGCAACTTACTGGGCTGCTTGCTGTTATTTTGAAAAAAAAAAACATTGTTGTATCTGCTGCAGCTCTGCTAGTACTCTCATTGATAAGCTCTGTAGAAACCTGCCCACACTACTGTGGACTTACAGTTTGTTTGTGCACTGTGCATAGGCAGAATGCTGTCAATCGGGGGGGTTGCAGTTATACAAAGCTATACATAGAACAACTCGGCACAGATGGCGACAACCGTGGCACACACTGCAAACACGTTTCCTGCAGCGGTGCTCCAGGTGCGCCGAACGTCTGTGGAGAAAATCTAATCTACCCGAAGATTTCATCCATTATAAGTTCATGTTAAAAACATACAACTCTGCCCTTCACATCTCCAAACAAACCTATTTCAACACCCTCATCACCTCGCTGTCCAATAACCCTAAACGTCTCTGACACTTCATTCCCTACTCAACCTAAGAGTGCAGGCCCCAACCACGGATCTCCTCGCTGACGATCTGGCCAATTACTTCAAAGAAAAAATTGACCACATTCGACAGGAAATCATCTCCCAATCTCTTCATACCATTCACTGTCCTCCCTCCCCACTGCATCTAGTTCACTCTCTGACGTTGAACCAGTCACAGAAGAAGAAGTAATCAGGCTCCTTGCATCTTCTCGCCCAACCACTTGCACCAGTGACCCCATTCCGTCACATCTCCTCCAGTCTCTTTCCCCGGCTGTCACCTCTCAGCTAACAAAAATATTCAACCTTTCTCTCTCTTCCGGTATTTTTCCCTCCTCATTTAAGCATGCCATCATACATCCATTACTTAAAAAACCATCCCTCGATCAAAACTGTGCCGCTAATTATAGACCTGTCTCTAATCTTCCCTTCATCTCTAAACTCCTCGAACGCCTGGTCCACTCCCGTCTTACCCGCTATCTCTGAGATAACTCTCTTCTCGACCCTCTTCAATCTGGTTTCCGCTCTTTACTCTCTACTGAGACGGCCCTCACTAAAGTCTCTAATGTCCTACTAACAGCTAAATCTAATGGTCACTACTCCATGCTAATTCTCTTGGATCTCTCCGCAGCATTAGACACTGTGGATCATCAGCTCCTCCTCACTATGCTCCGCTCCATCGGCCTCAAGGACACCGTTCTCTCCTGGTTCTCCTCCTATCTCTCTGACCGATCCTTCACTGTATCTTTTGCTGGTTCCGCCTCCTCTCACCTTCCCCTTACTGTTGGGGTTCCTCAAGGATCAGTCCTAGGCCTCCTCCTCTTCTCTTTGTATACTGCCCCTATTGGACAAACAATCAGTAGATTTGGTTTCCAGTACCATCTCTATGCTGACGACACCCAATCATACACTTCTTCTCCTGTTATCACGCCGACCTTTTTAGTAAATGCCAGAGATTGTCTTACCACTGTCTCTAACATCATGTCCTCCCTCTATCTGAAACTGAACCTGTCAAAAACTGAACTCGTCGTGTCTTCTCCCTCTATTAACATACCTTTGCCTGACATTGCCATCTCCGTGTGCGGGTCCACCATTACTCCAAAGCAACACGCCCGCTGCCTAGGGGGTCATTGTTGATTCCGAGCTTTCATTCACCCCCCACATCCGATCACTGGCTCGCTCTTCTTATCTGCATCTCAAAAACATTTCTAGAATTCGCCCTTTTCTTACTTTCGTTTCTGCAAAAACTCTTACTGTTTCACTTATTCATTCCATTCTGGACTATTGTAATTCTCTACTAATCGGCCTTCCTCTTACCAAACTCTCCCAGCTCCAATCTGTCCTGAATGCTGCAGCCAGGATCATATTCCTCACCAACCGTTACACCGATGCCTCTACCCTGTGCCAGTCATTACACTGGTTACCCATCCACTCAAGAATCCAGTACAAAACTACTACCCTCATCCACAAAGCACTCCATGGCTCAGCACCACCCTACATCTCCTCTCTGGTCTACCACCCTACCCGTGCCCTCCGCTCCGCTAATGACCTGAGGTTAGCATCCTCAATAATCACAACATCCCACTCCCATCTCCAAGACTTTACACGTGCTGCGCCGATTCTTTGGAATGCACTACCCAGGTTAATAAGATTAATCCCCAATCCCCACAGTTTTAAGCGTGCCCTAAAAACCCATTTGTTCAGATTGGCCTACCACCTCAACGCATTAACCTCTAACTATCCCTGTGTGGCCCATTCATAAAAAAAACTTAAACCATAATCAGGTTCCCTGCATCATGTTCTCATACACTTTATGCAGTTAATAGCCCTCTGTGTCTGTACTGCTACATACTGAGGCAGATAACTGGTTCATGTAGCTTTACATAAACACCTGAGCCTTACACTATGGCTGGTCCGAATAACTAAAGCAATTGTTACCATCCACCTCTCGTGTCTCCCCTTTTCCTCATAGTTTGTAAGCTTGCGAGCAGGGCCCTCACTCCTCTTGGTATTGTCTGTACAAGTCCCCTCTATAATTTGTAAAGCGCTGCGGAATATGTTGGCGCTATAAAAATAAAAATTATTATATATTTATTAATGAATATTGAGGATTACATAAAAAGAGCTTATCAGTGAGAAGGCTAGCAGATAAACCAACGAGTGGAAGGCCAGTGAGCGGGAAACTCTACTCCACCTGCACTTTCAGATGAAGCAGCAAAAACCTGATGACAAATTCTCTTGAATTATTTAGCAGGCCCAACTCTCTACATTTTTTTGCGCCTGTGCCTAATAACGCAGCCCAATCCTATTAATATTAACAGGACTGAGCTGCACAGGTGCTAGAAAAAGTACTGACTCGTGCTCAGTATTCAATGAAATGAATGTAGAACATGCTGAAGCACAGCAGCCCCTTCAATAAGTTAATTAGTCGGACCCCATCAATCTAATATTGATGCCTACAATTAGTAAAATCCTTCAATATCAAAGTCTTGAAGAAATTCTTTAATATGTACCTTCAAATCAAAGGTAACATTTAAGGCCGGGATCACACATACACGAGATACGGCCGAGTGTCGCAGGTGAAAACCCAGCTCTGGCGCCGGCACTCCGGAGCGGAGCGTGCAGCTCCATGTATTGCTGTGTGGCTGCACGCTCCGCTCCGGAGTGCCGGCGTCAGAGCTGGGTTTTCACCTGCGAGACTCGGCCGTATCTCGCGTATGTGTGATCCTGGTCTAAGAAAAAGTCCAGTGACACTAAACGTTGCTTTTCTGCCGCTTGTTTTTCTGCAGCCAAAACCTGATCTCTTGGCAGTAAAAATAAAAGCTGCAGAAAAAAAAGCTGGTTTTGCAGGTTTTTTTGCTACTTTCTTGCTGCGCTTTTTCAGGATCCCAAAGTTCAGATTTCCTTGGACCATACAAGCATGAACAATGCAAAGTGTTAGGACACCATTGCAAGGCTGGTCAGGCAACGTTTAGTTTACACACATACCACTAATATAATGAAACTGAACTAATACTAACATCCAGGCCAAGAAATGTTGGTTTAAATTTGAGAAAAAAAAAAAAAATCACAAAAATAAATGGGTTTCACATCCTGCTGCACTTGCTTTTTTTCCACTAAAAACTGATGCTAAAGTTTTTTGCTGCGTTTTTGCTGCTTCTTTGCACTTATTCATTGCTTTCTATGGGTGAAAAAAACGCTGCAAGAAGTGACATGTTGCAGTTTTTTAAAAAAAGCAGCAGTTTTCATATTCAGACAGGAAAAAAAAAACCAACGTGTGTGCATGAGACTTCTGAAATCTCATAGCTTTTGCTGATACTGTAAAAATCAGCTTTAAATTTGCATAAAAAAGCCCCCTGTCAGAGGACAAAGGACTTGATCCGAAACGCGCGTCGGGGTGCATTCCTGCACTCACCAGTGTGACCATACAGGTACCCGCCTATCACAGCCATTCTTAGTCATGTATTTACTTATCTTTGTGCCCGTTACTCTTCATCTATGCTTTACCTTTTCGCTGTACATTGATTAGTCCCTCTTGCACCATTTTAGCAAGTTCATACTATGGCCCTGTATAAATAAATATTGTTACCCTTTCACTGTGGACATACTACCCATAGTGGTCCTATAACCATTTATATTTATTGTCCCTGTGCTTCACCACTATCTTTATGTGCCGCTCTCTGTTATACATCAATCATACAACACTGTTACATCATATGTAGTCCCTTGATTATCTTTTTGCCTCCCTATGTTAGTTAGTGTACGGGCACATCATATACAGATACCTTTTATGGATCCTTAACCCCATTTTTAAAGTGACACACACGCACTTTATGTTGATGCATATATCATTTATATCTTCGATGATATTCAGGCATTGCCTACAATTGTTTAAACGCTGTTTATAGGTTTTGTACTTTTTTTTTTCGTTTTTACCTATATATGCTCATCTTTTATACTCTATTTCATATTGCTACCACAGTGGATTGCATTACCAGCATCTTGTATTGTCATGTCACTCTGTATACGTTTTTGGCTCATTTTTGTTTGATCCTTATCAGTAATATCTTAGCACCTGTATGTACAGGCATTCATTGTATGTCGTTAGTGCCACCTTCTTATTCCTTCTTTTTTGTCTTAATAAATATAATATTTTACTTTTTATAACTACTGGCCCTTTATCTTTTTTTTACCTAATCGTTCGGATGTTCCTCCAGATTCAAAAAAGGTAGAGCACCTGCGCAGCTCTATTATTTATTACTTTTATTTATGATGCTTTGCTAATATAGCGCCATTAATTCCGCAGTGCTTTACATAAATCATCATCACTGTCCCTATTGGGGCTCACAATCTACATTCCCTATCAGTATGTCTTTGGAGGGTGGGAGGAAAACCGAGAACTTCACACAAACACGGGGACAACATACAAACTCCTGGCAGATGTTGTCCTTGGTGGGGTTAGAACCCAGGACCCCAGTGCTGCAAGGCTGCTGTGCTAACCACTGAGTCACCGAGCTGCGACACTACTTCATAAGTAAAAATGTGCGGACAGGTTGCCTTTAAGTTGGACTGACATATTAATTGAGAATAATGTTCAGTAGGTCTGTGTATTAGGGAATTTATACCTAGGCATATTAAAATCAATACCAAAAAATTTATGTGAAAAGAAGCAGAAAAGGCGATAGGACTTAACTGTGTGTAACCCATATCTGGCTCAGGGGACCCCGACAGGCAGCTCGGCAATAAAGGAAGGCCTGCTTCACGATTCATTTAATATACTGACAGATCTATACTATGATGCAAACGCCTTCTTACAAAACCCTCAGGTGAATGCCTCTAAATAGGAAAAGATTATATTGACTCATTAATTTCATGTCATGTTGATTATATTGATAATAAAAAAATATGTTATATATAGGAATGATCAGCGCTACATAAAGCAGTGCTTATCTGTCCCAAAGGGAGCAGCGCGGTGGGAGAGAAGACAGAGGCCAGGAAGAAGCAGCTGCTTGATTTAGGATTGCACTATTGCAGTAATGGCACTGCTTGGACCCCTTCTGATTCCCTTTGTTTTCCCCCCCAGTAAAATAATAACACCTCTACTCCTCTCCGGTGCAGGCGCACTTCCGGCGGTGTCAGCGCTGACTCTCTCGGGGATTCTCACCTAAGAACGCAATTGACATCTGGAGGAAGTGAGAGCTGCGGCTGTTCTCTTACTTCCTCCCGATATCTTGATTTGTCTGAAGGTGGGAAGACTGGAGCCAGCGCTGACTGTCAGCAGGGATGTTACGCGATCCCCAGGAGAGCCAACGCGTTATTATTTTACTAGGGGGGAAACATAGGGATTGAGAAGGGGTTGAGTAGTGGACAACCCCTTTAACCTTCTTTTGTAGGCAATGGCTGATACTGAATATCTACAAGACGGACGACATTTAGAAGCATTTGTGCCTGGCACTGATACATATCAATGTTGTGAAAAAGTATATTTAGGGGGTACTTACTATTTCTGCGGTGTGTCCCTTGAAGGTGTGATAACATTTCCCAGTCTCGGCACTCCATAACTTGCAGGTCTTATCGAATGAGCCAGTGGCTATTTTATCTCTGTTGAGAAATTTGAGATTTGACTTTTCCATGTTTGCTTAGTCCTTTACTGTCTCATATCCAAGTCTCAGGTTTGCTGTTTAGAAGACTAAAAATGGCCAATACCCCAACTACTAGACAGGTGCAAGGACACAAGTGAAGAGCAGTCATATGCTACAATTACAGAGTACTAGCAGTGCCTCAGCAACTATTGGGCAAGGGAGAAGAAATTACAGTACCACTGGCTCCAGATAATCTGAAATAAACCAAGTCAAAAGGAACTAATAGTCCTAAATAAAATGATTCTACTACTGTTTTGTGTTTACAGCTTCCATACAGGTCTCCATTATTACAGATAACAAAGGAACCTGTGCAACCAGATCTTGCAATCAAATAGCTACAATTTACCAATATTTTGTGTTGAACTATAGGATACACCTTGTAGCAAGAAGCTAAGGACATAATTGAATTCTGCAACCATGGGGATATGTTTGTATATAGACAAAAAAAGCAGAAAAGGTTTACTCAAGACTTCTCCTTTGGAGCGTTAAACATTGGTATACAAAACTGTAAAGATGGTTAGAACAACTTAAGATTCCAAAAATTGTGTCAGCAAAAACTGAGATAACAAAAGTTGCAATATACATATTATTGTAACTTTTCCCACTGAATTGGTCTCTTGTCTTACCCATAGGGGTTATTAAACTGGATGGCATAGACCACATTTCGATGTCCTTCCAAGGTATGTAGCTCCTCTCCTGAGGCTGTGTCCCAGACTTTACATGTGCGGTCATAACTGCCGGTAATAAAACTACACAAACAAAAAAGAATTGATTAAGTTACATTTTTTTAAATTAAGCAATAAGTCATTTTATCTGCAATTCACTTATATTTTTTGTATGGTACTTCGTTGACTTTTTTTTTTTACCAAAAAAGCATGAAAGCCATCCACAGTCTACATTTTCACCTACATACTACAGTTCCACTAAGGTCTGGGTCACACTTGCGAGTGTGATGCGAGAAATTCGCACCAATACCCGGCACTGCCACCAACACGCGGGATCGGACTGTGCGGCTGCATCTATTTCTATGCAGCTGAATATTCCGGTCCCGAGTGCCAGTGGCAGTGCCAGGTATTCACTCGCTAGTGTGACCCCGGCCTACCAGGTGTGCTGGCCCTTTTTTTGGTTTTGTTTCGGTTTCTTGTACTCAGCACATTTGGGGACATGGCCATCTCCTTGTTCTCTGCAGCTTATAGGGAATCTGTCAGTAGGATCAGCCCTCCTAAGCCATCCATCTGGCATGCAGATCATAGGAAGCTGAATAAAATGATACCTTGATACCTGTGATCCGATATCTTATTCCATAGAAATCCACATTTTCCTTAATATGTAAATAAGCTGTTACGATACATCTCCCTGAGAATCTGCCTCCAGAGCTGTGGAGATACGAGGGTTATTTGGTGTTCTCGACCACATGGACCAGGGCTTATCCCACTGATCAGCCACTCACCTTTCACGTGGGCAGAATACTACTCAGGCATCACAGGGTGAGAAGGTAAAACATACTAGAAATACTTTATTGAACCACCAACAATTACAGTCATTTGAGGCTTTTGGCCAGGTGACTGGATGGTCCCAATCTGGCTTCCCTGAACATCTCTATGGAGCTGGGTGACCGGAAGTTCCCAACCTGGCTTCTCCAAACATATTCATGGGGGTCAGGTGACCAGAGGGTCCCAACCTGGTTTCCCCAAATGTATCCATGGGTTCATTGATAGTTAATGGAGCAGATCTGTATTCTTCCAGCTAGTGCCGTGGTCTTTAAGCTGGCATCCTGTTGAATGTCAAATTTGTGTCCCTCTTGATGTATGCCATGGTGTCCTGGCAGCTGCCTGTAGAGCATTCCTGGCTGTGGTTTTGTAAGAGTCTCTTGATACAGAGGCACTTTTATAGTTCACAGCTCTTATTCAGGCATTTTTCCACAAGATTGGTGAAGGTGGCAGGGGCTAATCTCTCATTGTTTGAGTATTTAATCAATCCACAAAGTTGGTATTCCACTGCTCTGCAAGTCAGCAAGCCACAGGGACCCACACAATGGTCAATGAACATATTAACAAACATTGACTGTTCAATTACCCTATGCCCCTGTCCCTCAAAGCTGGCAGACAAGGAACTGCAGCAAACAGCAACTCATACAGGCTCATACAAGCAATAGTTTGTGCTTGGATAATTAAGATTAAATGCTGTGTTCTCACAGGGGTGTCACCAGTGTGAGACATGTACTGACTGACAGTATGATCTCCTGGACTACATGCCTCACACTGGCAATGCCTTTTCTATTAAAATAATCCCAGGACAGATTCTCGGTGGGATTTATGTCTCACCCATAGATCTTAAGAGCTCATTAACATATTAAGAAAAATGTGGCTGCTCTGGAATAAAACATCAAATCGCACATATTAAAGTGTCATTTTATTCAGCTTTCTATGACCTACGTGCCTGTATAGATGGCATAGCAGGGTGGATCCTACTTACAGATTCCCTCAGCTTTCCACACTCGGGTGTCAAGCATAGTCAGGCACAGGTTCTTCTCTCCCAATGTCTATTTTGAGGTCTTCTGGAACATAGCAAGGTGAGATATTAGAGTTGGGGACCATCCTGTTTGGGTACACCTTTTTATGGTAGGATGACTTTTATGCTTTTTTGATTAAAAAATATATCAACTAAGTACACTAATGGTTTTTTTTACACATTTAACTACTTATTTCTACGCAGTGTTTTCATTCCAGGTTGTATTTGTCTGTTAATGGCCACATTGGATACGTGCAACTACACATTACCCTTAGGCTATGTGCACACGTTCAGGATTTCTTGCAGAAAATTCCTGAGAAAAACCTGAAATTTTCTGCAAGAAATCTGCATGCGTTTTTTGTGTGTTTTTGACGCGTTTTTGATGCGCTTTTGATACGTTTTTTCCGGACATTTCCCAATGCATTTTATAGTGGGAAATCCGCAAAAAACCCCGCAAAATTAATGAACATGCTGCGTTTTTTACCGCGATGCGTTTTTTTCGCGGAAAAAAACGCATCATGTGCACGAAACATGCGGAATTCGTTCTAAGTGATAAGATGCTTATTGTATGCTTTTTTTTGCGGGTTTTATCGCGAAAAATCAGCAACGTGTGCACACAGCCTTACAGTGACAGGTGTGCTGGCTGTGGATCTTTTGTTTAGTAATGATAATGCAGCAAAGACTTTGTGCAGTCCTAGCCAACAATAATGATAAAAAAAATGTGAAAAAACATAAAATGTCAGGGGCGCACCATGCTCGTTCTATAGTCAAATGGTCAACTGTGACACGCGACCTAAGACTTTCCTATCTTCTTCATTAGTGTGTGACTTCAAATAATGGGATGACAAACCATAGTTCATGTAACTACTAGGCCAACGTAGACACAGAGAATGGATAGATGTTCTGCAATGTATTTAGTGCGCGGTCCTCGCCCGGGGGAGTCTTCTCATGTCACCCCGCGTGTCTCCAGGCTGTTAGACATAAATCACCGTCCCTGCTGTGTCTCAGACACTCATCGCACTAGACAAGCAATTTATGTAGCCACAGCATTCGACATTTTGTAAGGAAGCAGAAACCAAAATGCCTGACATTCAACCACTGATGAGCACGTGCATAGGGTAGTAATGGGGGACATCTCCATATGCAATGCTCAGATCTTCTACAACACCACGACCCAAGCTCTGCAGCCGCAGCTGTCATCCAGTATGGAAGCTGTTAAAATGCATATAAGGAGGTGATGTAGCATTACAGGAAAAATATACATGACATTGAGTAAAACACTTACAGGGAACCAGTCATATATATAAAAAATGATAATTGCTTGCAGATAAGGGGTTAATTTGCAGACAAATAGCGTGTAAATCAGTCTGGCTGCCTCAGTGGAGTAAATGCTACAGACTCATGCGAAATGCTTTTCGGATTAAAAACCCCGGAATGCGTAAGAAAATGGATTATTTTTAACTACGAGCATATTGGGCATATTTATATTTTACGCTATGCTATTAAAAGGTAAGTATTAACTCCTTTTTTGTTGCTGCACGGAGAATAGCCTATTTGGACTTTTTTGTAGCTATTTGACCTGGGAGCTCCATATATCACACCCAGATCACAGACCGTCTATCAGAAAATGTTTTTCTGGGATCTCTTCCTCTTGATTACGTATTGGGTGCTGGGCTCACGTGTCACAACAAAATCACGTGAGCCCCCGGGAACGCGAGTGCCTACACCACTGGAACGGTGAGTATAGGTGGTTTTATCTTTAAGAGGCAAAACATGGGGAACGAAAAGGGGCCGTTCTAGTAGCGGACAATCCCTGTAAAGTGGTAAAATAGCAAAGTACTTGTAACAACAATCAACTTTGCAATTTACCCATTTCAAGAACAGAGGGATATTTAATTTGATAGTTTACAGCCGATTACCTAGGTTACCGGCCACCCTGTGGTCTCAGAGTGGCCGGTTACCTAGGTAAGGAGCAGGCTCTATGTGTTACAGCTTGTTGTGCTGCTGGATCCGGCCAGCTTCAGTCCTGGCTGTCACCATTGATGCAGAACTGGCACTGCCAGCAGAACGAGAGAGCGCTCAGTTCAACAGCGCACTAGCAACCGGAAGCAGAGAGGCGAGGAGCAGCGCAACACCCCGATTAGCACTTTCACATAACTCCATCTCATCTCCTTACCTGGATCCAGATTTATTAAATGCCACGTTTGTCAGGGGCAAAATATGAGCTCTGAGCACCTGGAAAGATAAAACAGCTTATTAAACAGCAGCTGATATAAAAACTGACCTAGTACAGACCACTCCAGCTCCGGAAGACCACCTATTCTCACAGATATTAGCACTTTGTTGGCTGGATTTCTATTCTATGTATAGAGGTCTGTGGCGGCAACACATTATGTGAACAGCACTTTAATGCGCAAGCATTGGGAAAGTTACAAAAGATTGGGAATAACGTATTTTTACAGTTTTCCGTAATTATTCAAAACTAGTTTGAAACAAAACATGAACACATAGAAGGTATAATGGCACACAGAGAGGGTATAGTGGCACACATAGAGGGTATAGTGGCACACAGAGAGCTTATAGCGGCACACATAGAGGGTATAGCGGCACACATAGAGGGTATAGCGGCACACATAGAGGGTATAGTGGCACACAGAGAGCATGTAGCGGCACACATAGAGGATATAGTAGCACACAGAGGGTATAGCGGCACACATAGAGGGTATAGCGGCACACATAGAGGGTATAGCGGCACACAGAGAGCATGTAGCGGCACACATAGAGGGTATAGTGGCACACAGAGGGTATAGCGGCACACAGAGGGTATAGCGGCACACATAGAGGGTATAGCGGCACACATAGAGGGTATAGTGGCACACAGAGAGCATGTAGCGGCACACATAGAGGATATAGTGGCACACATAGAGGGTATAGCGGCACACAGAGAGGGTATAGTAGCACACAGAGGGTATAGTGGCACACAGAGGGTATAGTAGCACACAGAGGGTAGAGCGGCACACAGAGGGTATAGTAGCACACAGAGGGTAGAGCGGCACACAGAGAGGGTATAGTGGCACACAGAGAGGGTATAGCGGCACACAGAGAGGGTATAGTAGCACACAGAGGGTAGAGCGGCACACAGAGAGGGTATAGTGGCACACAGAGAGGGTATAGCGGCACACAGAGAGGGTATAGTGGCACACAGAGAGGGTATAGCGGCACACAGAGAGCATATAGTGGCACACAGAGAGCGTATAGCGGCACACAGAGGGTATAATTGCACACATAGAGGATATAGTGGCACACAGAGAGCGTATAGCGGCACACAGAGAGGGTATAGTGGCACACAAAGAGGGTATAGTGGCACACAGAGCGTATAGCGGCACACAAAGAGGGTATAGCGGCACACAAAGAGGGTATAGCGGCACACAGAGCGTATAGCAGCAGAAAGTGTACAGCGGCACACAGAGCGTATAAGCAGCACACAGACTGCGTATAGCAGCACACAGAGAGCGCATAGCGGCACACAGTGAGCGTACGCATAGAGAGCAGATAGCGGCAAACAGAGCAGATAGCGGCACACAGAGAGCATAGAGCTGCACATACAAAAAAGTATTTAGTCAGTCAGCAATAGTGCAAGTTCCACCACTTAAAAAGATGAGAGGCGTCTGTAATTTACATCATAGGTAGACCTCAACTATGGGAGACAAACTGAGAAAAAAAAAATCCAGAAAATCACATTGTCTGTTTTTTTATCATTTTATTTGCATATTATGGTGGAAAATAAGTATTTGGTCAGAAACAAAATTTCATCTCAATACTTTGTAATATATCCTTTGTTGGCAATGACAGAGGTCAAACGTTTTCTGTAAGTCTTCACAAGGTTGCCACACACTGTTGTTGGTATGTTGGCCCATTCCTCCATGCAGATCTCCTCTAGAGCAGTGATGTTTTTGGCTTTTTGCTTGGCAACACGGACTTTCAACTCCCTCCAAAGGTTTTCTATAGGGTTGAGATCTGGAGACTGGCTAGGCCACTCCAGGACCTTGAAATGCTTCTTATGAAGCCACTCTTCGTTGCCCTGACGGTGTGCTTTGGATCATTGTCATGTTGAAAGACCCAGCCACATTTCTTCAATGCCCTTGCTGATGGAAGGAGGTTTGCACTCAAAATCTCACGATACATGGCCCCATTCATTCTTTCATGTACCCGGATCAGTCGTCCTGGCCCCTTTGCAGAGAAACAGCCCCAAAGCATGATGTTTCCACCACCATGCTTTACAGTAGGTATGGTGTCTGATGGATGCAACTCAGTATTCTTTTTCCTCCAAACACGACAAGTTGTGTTTCTACCAAACAGTTCCAGTTTGGTTTCATCAGACCATAGGACATTCTCCCAAAACTCCTCTGGATCATCCAAATGCTCTCTAGCAAACTTCAGACGGCCCGGACATGTACTGGCTTAAGCAGTGGGACACGTCTGGCACTGCAGGATCTGAGTCCATGGTGGCGTAGTGTGTTACTTATGGTAGGCCTTGTTACATTGGTCCCAGCTCTCTGCAGTTCATTCACTAGGTCCCCCCGCGTGGTTCTGGGATTTTTGCTCACCGTTCTTGTGATCATTCTGACCCCACGGGGTGGGATTTTGCGTGGAGCCCCAGATCGAGGGAGATTATCAGTGGTCTTGTATGTCTTCCATTTTCTAATTATTGCTCCCACTGTTGATTTCTTCACTCCAAGCTGGTTGGCTATTGCAGATTCAGTCTTCCCAGCCTGGTGCAGGGTTACAATTTTGTTTCTGGTGTCCTTTGACAGCTCTTTGGTCTTCACCATAGTGGAGTTTGGAGTCAGACTGTTTGAGGGTGTGCACAGGTGTCTTTTTATACTGATAACAAGTTTAAACAGGTGCCATTACTACAGGTAATGAGTGGAGGAAAGAGGAGACTCTTAAAGAAGAAGTTACAGGTCTGTGAGAGCCAGAAATCTTGATTGTTTGTTTCTGACCAAATACTTATTTTCCACCATAATATGCAAAAAAATGATAAAAAAACAGACAATGTGATTTTCTGGATTTTTTTTTCTCAGTTTGTCTCCCATAGTTGAGGTCTACCTATGATGTAAATTACAGACGCCTCTTATCTTTTTAAGTGGTGGAACTTGCACTATTGCTGACTGACTAAATACTTTTTTGCCCCACTGTAGCTGTAATTGGGATTTTTCAGCTGTTACAGATATAGATTGCTGCCATGGTCGGACTTTTCTGATGTATCGTATGTGTACACCACAGAGCAGCGGGACTAACGTTCTGTATTCTATAATTAGTGAAATTAATAATTCATCTGTATAATTGACATTACTATAATGAAATGATTCCTGCTAGGATTTGCACTGTTGTTTTGATTAGCAGGACAAAACCAATACATGGTGTAATACAGGTACTTCTCATTAAAGGGATAGATCCACCAGCAACTATAAATGTTCTAATTATGGTTTTATTGGAAATCTTGCTTTTTTTATATATAATTCAGTGTCTAGACATTGCTGCAACATAGTTGTGCTGTCCCCTTGTGTTATTTTCACTCCCTCTGAAAGCATCCAGGAGCGGTGAGAGGAGAGCTCTCGTGTGTGTCTACGGGCTGGTCTGTACAGGAAGGAATCACCCTGCAGTCCATGTACATGGAAGATCAGGGCAGTGAGATTAAGTACCGTGTATCTGATCAATGGCACTGAAGATGTTGTGAGAAGGGAAAAAAACATGGGGCGCCCGCCCCAACAGGTGGGCAACACAATAACTAGACCAGAGGGGCACCAGCTGCTGACCAAGAGTGACATGAAGCCTGAAATGCCATTCTGTGCAGTCTCCTGCCAACTTTAGTGACCCCATATTGGGGACTTCTCTGTTTAGTACTAGAGGACAGTGTAAGGGTTCATTTGAATGTCTCTGAGCAGGTACACCGCTCTGTGCATGCACTCATCTAGGAGCAAAGTGCTTCTGCCTCCTGAGCGCAGCGCTTCTGCCTCCTGAGCGCAACGTTTCTGCCTCCACAGTGCAGCGCTTTTGCCTCCTGAAAGCAGAGCTTCTGCCTCCTGAACGCAGAGCTTCTGCCTCCTGAACGCAGAGCTTCTGCCTCCTAAGTCTTTTTAGTGATCGGCGGATGTCTTAGAAAATGGATCCACACCATTCTGAAGGGTGTTTATTCTGCCAAACTTAAGGGATGATTGCATAAACGGTACCAAACAACATTATCAGTTGACTCTAAAGACATCAAAAATGAATAATTTGGTGCAACTGGAGTCAACAAATTATACCTTTACATGCTAACGCATTAAAGCAGCTATACATACACACACACACAGTATTTATAAATCATGTATTTGGGGCTAAAAATAATTTCTGCGATTTACTTTTCCACTGGTTTGCTTTTGCAGGCTCTTTGTTTTTCTGCATGTTAAACTTTAAGACTACGTTCCTTCGATGAGTTTTTGTTGAGTCTTTTATGCTGCGTATTTTCTAAAAAATGTAAGTTACTGTCACGCACAGTGTAGGACAGACTATCTGCAACACAAAGGGATGAGGGGAAAGGGAACCAAACACTAGGGAAGGGGGGATTGGAGACCCCTAGACAGATCTGACGTCACCCTGTCTGTCCTATCGTCTCTATATAGGTGCCAAACCTATCGCCGAGCAGGATGCCTAATCCCTGCCTGACCCTGGCGATAAGCCCTGCACTGGGGAGGACAGGATGAGCGCTAGTCAATGCTTACTACCGCTAAAGACAACTGGGTTAGACAAACGAAACAAGGGAATACTTAGCATGAGAAGACTCTGACAGAATCAATGTCCTCCAAACTCCAAAAAGGATGATAGCGACTGCTACAGCTCCAAGCCTCAACAAGGAAATGCAAATGGAAATAACACCCGTGCTTGCCAGCAGCTAGCAGGAAGTATATCAACACTCAGGTCCAGATGTGGCCATTAGCACCGGGGGAGGTGGCCACTGGGTCCTAGCATCAGAAGGACCAGGTAGAAGTCTGCAAAGCAAACTGCTGAGACCCTCTGCAGACAGATGCAGTGCAACGGTCTGCAGCCTCTGACACATCCGTGACAGTAACCTATTTTACTTAATGAGTGCAGAAATGGTGCAGAAAATCTGGCACATCAAAAACTAACCTAAAGCTCATCGTTGAAACGTAGCCTAACTCTTAGGTGAGAGGAGCTCAAAAATGACAAATGAGAGTTACATACACACCGTCAGACCATCATAGTGGAATGACTGATGGATTCTCCGTTAACTCATTCTGCAGTAATCAAGAGACAAAGCAACACAGAGAGTCCAGATTGCAAAATTGCTAAATTTTTAATGAAACACAGTTGCAAAAATAATTTTGAACCCAAAATATATACATTTAAGAAAAAAAATGTCCTGAAAGGTGGACAAACCTGAAACTAGAAAAGGTGATCTTGGTCCTTATTCCACGAGGAATACAAAAGGGCTGGCAGCAAGGATGTGTGATAAGAGTCTTGAGCTGTGCAGAGTTTCGTAGGGCTCAGAGACAGAACAGGTTACAAATCTTTATTGTGTGCCATATGTTGTAGGAGCCCCTATACAAAGCACTATAAAGGGCATGTGTAATCACTTTAAAGTTTGCCCACTAAAAATAAAGTGAGGCTTATCCGTACTCCCACACATTCAAGAAGGCAACACAGTGTGAAGACGCCTAGCCATTAGCAAACTGGCATCAAGAGGGGATGACTAGATATCTTATAGGAGAACACTAAGCCTAGAAATGCATAGTGATAAATAGGTTCAACATCTTTATCAATGATTTAGATGAAGGAATTGAGGGTACACTGATTCAATTTGCTGATAACACAAAGCTAGGAGGGATATCTAATACTAGAGAAGGGAGAGAGAGGATTCAAAAAGATATAGATAAACTGGAGCAGTGGGCAGCAACTAACAGAATGGTTTTTAACAAGGAATAATAGATCACAGACTGAACATGAGTCAACAGTGTGATGCAGCAGCAAAAAAGGCAAATGCAATTCTGGGATGTATTAACAGAAGCATACAGTCTAGATCACGTGAAGTCATTATTGCCCTCTACTGCTCTTTGGTTAGACCTCATCTGGAATACTGTGTCCAGTTTTGAGCAACACATTTTAAAAAAGACATCAACAAACTGGACCAAGTTCAGAGAAGAGCGACGAGAATGGTGACAGGTCTGCAAACCATGTCCTATGAGGAACGGTTACAGGATTTGGGAATCTTTAGCTTGCAATAAAGAAGACTGAGAGGAGACTTAATAGCTGTCTACAAATATCTCAAGGGCTGTCACATTGTAGAAGGATCATCTTTATTCTTATTTGCACAAGGAAAGACTAGAAGCAATGGGATGAAACTGAATGGGAGGAGACACAGATTTGATATTAGAAAAAACTTTTTGACAGTGAGGGTGATCAATGAGTGGAATAGGCTCCCACGAGAGGTGGTGAGTTCGCCTTCAATGGAAGTCTTCAAACAGAGGCTGGACAGACATCTGTCTGGGATGATTTAGTGAATCCTGCTTTGAGCAGGGGGTTGGACCAGATGACCCTGGAGGTCCCTTCCAGGTTTATCATTCTATGATTCTATGATTCTAGGTGCGGGGGGGGAGGATCCTGCTGCAGCCAACTGTGTTATAGCCAAATACGGGGCATTGAGGAGGCAAAAGGTGGGTATAACTAAGCATCTGAGAAACAGAGAAGTTTTCTTGGTATAGATCTCATAAGAGCCAAGAATTTAATGGACACAGAGTTAAGGAAGGGGCAGTGTCCAAAGTTGACCAGGAGAGGTGTACAGAACGTTCCTGCCCAGGAGCAGTTCTATAGAAGTGAATGTGATGGAGAGAAGTGGCTGGAAACCTCAAGAACTCAGCCGGTCGCAGTGTAAAAAGTTACAGATATACTGCATTGCAACAACTGCGTAAGTTTGATCACCAGCAGGAGTGGTCGGTCCACTTGGCAACGAGCTGTGACCAATGAACGACCAATAAGCATAGAGCAGGAGAATGATGCAACATAAATAAAGCAAGTTCATTCCAAACTTGCTTATCTTAATACCATCTTACTGCCTTATTGGAATTAACCCTTATAGGAAGAAGGTGCTGGGATATTTTTATTTTGTGAGCTTTTTAGGTTTAATTTTCCTTTAAACATAAGGTGCTTGCTCTACATGCTTGACTATATCAGGAATCTTGAACTTCACGCTTAATTTCCCTTGACTTTATCGAGAACGTTTTTCTATAAGCACACACTTATCAATGCTTGTCTCCGTACTTTCTTATTTTAGGCATATTATTCCGGCTGCCAGTAAATGCTCTATTACAAGACAACGTATTGATTGCACCTCTATATACTGCCTAATGCCCTGAGACATGAAAGGATGACTAAAAACGACCCTCAAGTGATTGGGGAGGACTTAACATTGCAAAAAGAAATGTAACTTTCATTAAATAGTTTAAAGTGATTTCACAATACCTTGATAATGTATATTATATGGCATTAAAAAATATGTCTCATTCAGATCTTCAGCCACTTTATCATGATGTAGACAGCTTAGCATCTAAAAAAGAGGTTGCACAACCAAATTCATGGCTTATGGCTAGCATAGGCCATCAGTATTGGATAGGTGGGGACCGACTGCTCTGATGAACAATTTGGAGGCTGCGGTGCTTCTTGCATCACCATCAATCTAATAAGATCATCCATCCTAATAATAAGCTATAGTTTTAAAAAAGTTGGATAACCCCTTTAAGGTAGCAATGGACATTCAATAACCATCAGCTGGATGAGCGTTTCCTCCCGGCCTCCCAATACACAAGTTTTGACTAGGGCTATATGTTCTGAAATGGGAGAAGAGAGTAGACAGCTGCAAGACACTTCTGTAAGGCTACTTTCACACTAGCGTCGTGTGACGGACATCGCAATGCGTCGTTTTGGAGAAAAAACGCATCCTGCAAAGTTGCCCGCAGGATGCGTTTTTTCTCCATAGACTTGCATTAGCGACGCATTGCGACGTATCGCCACACGTCGCATCCATTGTGCGACGGATGCGTCGTGTCTTGGCGGACCGTTGGCACAAAAAAATGTTCCACGTAACGTTTTTTTGTGCGTCGAGTCCGCCATTTCCGACCGCGCATGCGCGGCCGGAACTCTGCCCCCTCCTCCCTGGACATTACAATGGGCAGCGGATGCGTTGTAAAACTGCATCCACTACCCCGTTGCGCATGGCGACGGCCCCGTACCGACTCTAGTGTGAAAGTAGCCTTACCCGACAAAGGGGAACATCACACACAAATTAGACTGGTCCTGCTCAGCGATAGTCTTCTCTCGAGTGCCCAAGGCCTCATCCACAAGTCTGTGATTTTTTTTTTATTGTACTTAGAAACATAAACCGTTGTTCATCAGTGTTTGGTGCGTGTGTCAGTTTTCCCAGTCAGGGTTTCGTCGGTGACTTTGACACATGGAACGGGACATATGTCAATCTGTGTGAATGGGGGCTCAGATAGGATACCGCTAGTGATGAGCGAACGTGCTCGGATAACGTTTCTCGGGAGTGCTCGTATATTATGTTCCAGTCCCTGCGGCTGCATGATTTGCATCTGTTAGACAGCCTGAACACGTGTGGGCATTCCTTAACAAACAGGCAATCCCTGCCTGTGTTCAGGCTGTCTAGCAGCCACAAATCATGCAGCCGTAGGGACTCGACCATAATATATGACCATAATATACGAGCACCCAAGCATGCTCGGATAAGACATTATACGACCACTTTTGCTCATCACTAGATACCACTCCATAAATCCAATCTCAAAAAAGGAATCTGGCACTCCAGAAGATGAATTATAGATAATAATGATTAGATCTGCTGTGCATTCTAAAACAAAGTAACGTTTCAGTCTTAAAGTTTAGACCTTCATCAGACAGCTTTGCTAATAGTATGGAGGAACACGTGTCAGGCGCTATATAAGTAACGGGCGTATCCGCGTGTCCGCGCTGATGATTGGGGCATACACCCGTTGCTTATATAGCGCCTCACACTTGTTCCTTCTTCTGGAGTGCCGGATTCCTTTTTTGAGATTGGATTTACACACGTGGATACATAAATGACCACGTTTCTCTTCAAATCACGGACAACACACAGATTGTACACTAATGTCATCCATGTGCTGTCCGTGATATTCATGGACCCATAGACTTGTATGGGTAATTTAGAGCTGTAACTCAGATCAAAAACGGACACGTCTGTGTGAATTTTTGTGCATCACTCGGTCAGCAAAAAAAAAAAAAAAAAACGGACATGTGAACAGCTCCATAGACTATAATGGGCAAATGTCCTATCCGTGAAAACCATGTATAGAACACGTGAGTCGCTGACGTCTGAATGAGGCCTTAGGTTATATTCACACATACACATGAAGCCTCCTAGTGCTGGCCAAGTTTTATTTCGGAGAGCACACCGATCTGTAGAAGTTCATTGATCAACACACAAAAACAGATCTGTGTCTCCGGTCCGTGGAACTGTCTGAATCTCTTATTCCCATCCGTTTGGTGGGTCAGGTGACTACTAGGATGACACTTGAGTCAAAAAAAGAAATCATTTGTCTGGGATGGATGCATTACACGGGGGTGTGAATAGAGCCTTAGAATGGATGGTCAGGCCGCATGTGACGCAGGGAGCTCTATTCAACGCCTCTCGCCTGGGGGCTTGCAACCACGGAAGAGTCAGGGACAACAAGGAACACAGGTCCCCTTGTCTGATGATCAGTGGGGGTCCCACATCACGTACTGTCTGATGATCAGTGGGGGTCCTACATCACGTACTGTCTGATGATCAGTGGGGGACCCACATCACGAACTGTCTGATGATCAGTGGGGGTCCCACATCACATACTGTCTGATGATCAGTGGGGGTCCCACATCACGAACTGTCTGATGATCAGTGGGGGTCCTACATCACGTACTGTCTGATGATCAGTGGGGGTCCTACATCACATACTGTCTGATGATCAGTGGGGGTCCGACATCACGTACTGTCTGATGATCAGTGGGGGACCCACATCACGTACTGTCTGATGATCAGTGGGGGACCCACATCACGTACTGTCTGATGATCAGTGGGGGACCCACATCACAAACTGTCTGATGATCAGTGGGGGTCCTACATCACATACTGTCTGATGATCAGTGGGGGTCCCACATCACGTACTGTCTGATGATCAGTGGGGGTCCCACATCACGTACTGTCTGATGATCAGTGGGGGTCCTACATCACGTACTGTCTGATGATCAGTGGGGGACCCACATCACAAACTGTCTGATGATCAGTGGGGGACCCACATCACATACTGTCTGATGATCAGTGGGGGACCCACATCACGTACTGTCTGATGATCAGTGGGGGTCCTACATCACATACTGTCTGATGATCAGTGGGGGACCCACATCACGTACTGTGATGATCAGTGGGGGTCCTACATCACGTACTGTCTGATCATCAGTGGGGGACCCACATCACATACTGTCTGATGATCAGTGGGGGGTCCCACATCACGAACTGTCTGATGATCAGTGGGGGTCCTACATCACATACTGTCTGATGATCAATGGGGGACCCACATCACGAACTGTCTGATGATCAGTGGGGGACCCACATCACATACTGTCTGATGATCAGTGGGGGTCCTACATAACATACTGTCTGATGATCAGTGGGGGACCCACATCACGTACTGTCTGATGATCAGTGGGGGACCCACATCACGAACTGTCTGATGATCAGTGGGGGACCCACATCACGAACTGTCTGATGATCAGTGGGGGTCCCACATCATGTACTGTCTGATGATCAGTGGGGGACCCACATCACGAACTGTCTGATGATCAGTGGGGGACCCACATCACGAACTGTCTGATGATCAGTGGGGGTCCCACATCATGTACCCAGTGGACATGTGATAAGTTGTGCAGCAAGGTATACCCTTCTATGGATATCAGGGAATGGAGATCAGCGCAGCCAGCACATGAATAAGCACAGGGTCCCTTGTGTGATAATGTGAGGACAATCGGCTTATACTCCTGCATTGTGTAACAGCGGATGTGTCTGGTACCTGACATCTGTATATAACCTGGGAATGCAGTCAGGATATCATTTAATTGTAATTGTAAGGACGTATGGGGAGAGAGCGCCCCCTACTGATTCAGTGTTTGCACATGAAGCGGCAACACAAAGTCAGATAAAAAGCTGCATCTAAGTATAATAACAATCCTATTACTTGTAAACACAGCAAAGAAATGAGAGATGGCTCTGCTCTGTCATGAAGTACTACAAGTCCCAAATAACTTATGTGCAATTGGATCATCTGTCTTATTTTCAGGTGCTGCTCAATGATAGATATACTGTCCTCAATGAAACCTGTTATATCAAAAAACGCTACTAACCTGCAGATACGGGGTCCAAGTCATCAACTCTTTCACAACAGAATTCTGGCATAAAAGCTTTGAAAAGTTGCAAAGTTTAGGCACAACTTGGAGACGGCAGGCATTTTCTGATTTTTTGCTTCTACACGCTAGTTTCTCCTAGCTGTACTGAAATCGAATGAAGCGGTGCAAAACGGGGGCACGGTGGGGTGTGACGCCAAAGCTCGTCTAATGCATAACGAGCCAGAAATCTCACGGCAGCACCTGATGCCTATTTCTGACTTAAAACAGTACTTAGAACAGTTTACTGTAAGTGATATCTGTAACTTGTATGTAACCCCTTCTCATGTACAGCACCGTGGAATCAATGGTGCTATATAAATAAATAATAATAATAGAACAGGGATGCACACGCCACTCATCAGACGCTCCAGATTTATGTAGAGGCACGCACTGCTTCGTGAATCAGGAGCATCTGATTCCGGCACACCTCATCATCAAGATGGTGTTGTTCACGACAGTCTTGACAAATTGGGCCCATTTAGTTAATCTGCAGGTTAATGACGTTCTAAACCCATGCAGTCACTTCATTGACAGCCTGGCTTCCGGGAAGAAATTAATGTTATTCCTCCTGGCAACCTCGGGCTTTCAGTCATAGAGGGGGAGCCAGTGCGGCTTCAGTCACTGCTCAGTACATAGTAAACGGTGGCTGTAACTACGCCACACACTGACTGACAGCCAGCTCAGCAAAGAATCAGTGCTGGATCACCTCTATGGCTGGCGACTTAAACGGACGAGTGCAATGCGATAAAAAAAAAAAATCACATTGCACTCGGACCAATGTTACACTATGGGGCAGCTCCCAGCAGTCGATTTTTTGTCGTTCGTTTTCCTCGGTCTGAGACAATCGCAGCATGCACTCATCCGATTCTCGGCTCACTCGCACCCATAGACTTATAAGTCTGTGGGTGTGAGTGAGACAGCGCACATCACTTGGATATCATCCGAGTGATGTGCGTTATAAGCGGACCCCGGCAATGGAGGAAATGGAGAAATTAGTTTCTCCGCCATTGTGCTCCGATCCGCTCTGTGCGAGAGGCTTGGAGCACAGACGCATGACACTCGGCTCCCACTCGCAGCAGAGCAGGAGCCGAGGGTCATTAGCTCTCGCATCCGATGCTCTCACATCGGATGCAATACGCCAGTGTGACGCCGGCCAATGACTGAAAGCCGCAGGCTGCTGAGTGCAATAAGGTTAATTTCCTCCCAGACGTCGGCTTCTCAATACGGTGGCAACAAGGCTTTAGAACGCTATTAACCTCCAGATTAACCCCATATGTGCAGGTTAATAGCTTTTCGGGACATAACAGGTTCCTTTTAGTATACAGTAGTTTTGAGAGGACAAATTCCTTGAAACTGACCAAGAAATAAGAAAATAGATGTTTTATTCCAACAGCATTACAGTGGCCATTTCACGTAATACAACGCCTTAATAATAATAATAATAATCTTTATTTTTATATAGCGCTAACATATTCCGCAGCGCTTTACAGTTTTGCACACATTATCATCACTGTCCCCGATGGGGCTCACAATCTAAATTCCTATCAGTATGTCTTTGGAATGTGGGAGGAAACCGGAGAACCCAGAGGAAACCCACGCAAACACGGAGAGAACATACAAACTCTTTGCAGATGTTGTCCTGGGTGGACTCAGGACTCCAGCGCTGCAAGGCTGCTACGATAACCACTGCGCCACCGTGCTGCCCTGTCAGGGAATCATCATTATGACAAACCTCATCAACTTAAATAGTACAAACTTAATTAAAACACTAATAAAAAAACACTGAACAATGTACAAAAATAATTTTGTCTGTCACTTCCGTCTGTCTGTCTGTCCTTCTGTCACGGTTATTAGTTCGCTGATTGGTCTCGGCAGCTGCCTGTCATGGCTGCCGCGACCAATCAGCGACGGCCACAGTCCGATTAGTCCCTCCCCTACTCCCCTGCACTCACTGCCCGGCGCCCGCTCCATAATCCCCTCCACTCACCGCTCACACAGGGTTAATGGCAACGGTAACGGCCCGCGGTGTAACGCACTCCGTTACCGCTGCTATTAACCCTGTGCCTACGCAGCATCAATAGTAAAAATATGTCATGTTAAAAATAATTTAAAAAAACAAAAATCTGCTATACTCACCCTCCGCCGCCTTTCTCGCTCCTCGCCACGCTCCCGGGACCGCTCCATTGCAAGCGGCAGCTTCCGGTCCCGTCCCAGGGCTGGTGTGCAACAAGGACCTGCCGTGACATCACGGTCATGTGACTGCGGCGTCATCATAGGTCCTGCTCACACCAGCCCTTGGACCGCAAGCTGCCGCTTGCAATGGAGCGGTCCCAGGAGCGTGGCGAAGAGCAGGAAAGGCGGCGGATGGTGAGTATAGCAGGACTTCAACGGGCTATAGGTGAGTATATGTTTATTTTTTTTTTTAAGTCTCTATACTACGTGGCTCTGTGCTGGGCAATATACTATGTGGCTCTGTGCTGGGCAATATACTACGTGGCTCTGCTATATACTACGTGGCTGGGCAATATGCTACGTGACTGGGCAATATACTACGTCGCTGGCCAATATACTATGTGGCTGGGCAATATACTATGTGGCTGGGCAATATACTACGTGGCTGGGCAATATACTACGTGGCTGGGCAATATACTACGCGGCTGGGCAATATACTACGTGGCTGGGCAATATACTACGTGGCTGGGCAATATACTACGTGGCTGGGCAATATACTACGTGGCTGGGCAATATACTACGTGGCTGGGCAATATACTACGTGGCTGGGCAATATACTATGTGGACATGCATATTCTAGAATACCCGATGCGTTAGAATCGGGCCGCCATCTAGTATTACAATATATATCCAAAAAATACCCAAGCAGAGTTTGTCAAAACTCCATGCCATATTTGTTATTATTTGACAATATACATAATAATTAATCAAGAAATGTGTATGATTGTTGAGATCATTACGACCAAGCGGTCCTAATGCCCCTAGCTCCCCCGAATCTTGGACTATTATTATACGGAGGAGACAATTCACCAGCTCCAAGAGAGTTCAGTTTTGTAAAGCCAAGTGTGGCTCCTATTTTTAAGTACTGGAGTCTGCTGAGAAGTATCCTAAGGAGAGGGATGAAACGGGGAGGGGGGGGTTTCTAAACATTTTTCAGAAAAATTATTTGTTGAACTTCCTAAACAAAACAAATAGGTATTTGACACCCAAAATCTACAAGTCCCTGGATCGTCCAACAGGTCCGTCTTGGCATGAAGCTTCTGCTTCCAAACTAAAAGGCATAAAAACTAGAGCTGAGCATAAATATTCACAGAACCCAGGTCCAACATCCATGTCGATATTCTGTGGCAGCTGGACCAAGGCATTACCAACTTGCTGCACCAGCACTGGGCACCTCCTGTGATTCCTAGGCCCATAACATCATGAGGTCACATGAGGCCTAGTGTCTAGACCTCACTAGCGACTAGACGTCATTTGTCATCATGACATCCCGGTGGCCCAGTGATCATAAGAAGTGCCAAAGATACCAGCAGTCAAGTACTGGCTGAGGTAACTTGTACCTCCGAGGTCTGGCAATTATGGAGAACCGACACGGACAAGGCAAATCTTTGTGCTGAACTGTAATGCCAGCCTATAGCAGGTAATCAGACGTCAAAATGATCAAAGACACTAAGTGTAAATTTAGCAGCTGCTAGCCATACAGCATGGGCCAAATATGTGCTCCCAAAGACATGTGAATAAGAGCCTAAGAGTAAATCACGGGTGATCCAGCTCCCGGCACTGACCTTGAATAGATAGAACTTGTGGTGGTCCTGCTGTCCTATCTTCTCTTGGAGCCTTAGGATGAGGTGCTTCACTTGCTCGGTGCGGGAGGCAGTAATAAGAGGTTCGGCTTTTCTTATGTCTTCTACAAGTAGGTCCACATCAGTCCTACAAAAGAGAACCACTTGGTGATATCTGTTTGTGTATTTCTATATAGAGGTCTTCATTAATTAGCACCATCTAATGGATAGAGTAGAATTGTTAGATCATTGACTCATTCGTCGGACTCATTGACCTACATGGCCGAATGAGAGCAAATAATTGGATCCAACTTGGGAATGCTGCAATTTTGTTCCTCGAACAGACTCTGCCTGAGAAAAAAAATGGAACATATGCACGGCTCATAGAATAACACTGGTCCGAGTGCAATGCGATAATAAGGTCATGTGCAGGAGCCCTTACAATATACATGATATCTGCAGAGCCCGGACGCCTTATACGTCTTGTAATGCCTGTAATGTCTCTGTTGTGAGATAGCACTTACTGTTTATGTGGGGGACACTCGCTCAGCAACGGGATAAACGTAGACAGGCATGGCTTTTCCACATAAACAGTCTATTTTAGTTTATTCAAACATCATAAACCTCTGTAGGCCATGTTACACATCACAGACCTCACTCATAGTCCATAGCACTTCATATTACACGGCTCTAACTCGCAGTCACTAAACACGCCGGACCTCTTTGCCCAGTTACCGCAGGTGACCACACGACGAACAGTTCATTAATGTCCATGAAACACAACAGGCACCAACACACGACATTAGGTTGCAGACTCTAAACATGCTGAACCTTACTGCGTCCAGTTACCATGGGTGACCGCACGGTTCATTAACTGACCCCCTGTCAGTGCTCACAGTTCCCCAACTCTGGGTTACCTTCCTGGAGCTCCTGCTCCACACACTAACTCCTCGTTAGTCTTCACTCCTTGGGAAACTGCCTTACTGGGATCATCGTCTCGGACGATGCCTTGCTCACCAGGCCACCCAACAGTCCAGACCCACAGGAGGAACGGTAGCTTCCCCAACGCAGTGCCTTCACAGACTCTGCAGGACCATGGCCTCACCATGTGCTTTTCAGGACTCCTGTAATACTCCCAGGACCATCCAATACAGAGGCCATCCAGGTCCACGGCCTCTCCGTGTGCTATTCAGGGATCTGGTCCTACTCCCAGGACCTCCCAACACACAGGCCTTCCAGGTCCACAGGCTCTCAGTGTGCTATTCAGGACATCCATCCACTCATAGGACCGTCCAAAACACAAGCCTTCTAGGACCTGACACACCGACCATTCAAGTCCATACATTCTGACCATGTGTCCAGACCTCAGTCACATTATATCACAGTAGCCACTCCCATAGGTGGCAGGTGTGTGGTTAGTCAGACCTGCCCAGCTCTCCGACTAACCCTGTAAGCCTCCGTAATAAACTACACACACTCGTGGGACTACAAGTCCCAGAACAACATTACTGGCTTACAGAGCAGAGAATCTCCTCTGCGACACATACCAGCCATTCACAATAATGCCGGTCACCATCTCATTTTCACCATTACACCTCCATGCGTATCCTGAGGATCACATGCAGCGCGGCCTAGCTGTAAGAGGGGTCACTGCATTACACTGTGCATCGCTGTCATGTATTTTCATTACATGATCTCATTAAACATCTTTAACCCTTTGCCTTCGAAGCCAATTTTCGTCTTTATGCTTGCATTTCCCCTCCCTTTCTTCCAAGAGCCATAACGGGTTTATTTTTCCGTTAACATTAACATTAATATTATGGCTTGTGTTTTGCGGGACGAGTTATAGTTTTGAATGACACCATTCATTTTACCGTAAAATATACTGGAAAGTGAAAAAAATAAATCTAAGTTGGATGAAATACAGTAATTAAAAAAATGCAATTGTGCCTTGGTCTTTGAGTTTTGCTTTTACAGCATTCATTCTTTGGTAAAAATGACCTGAAAACCTGATTATTCAGGTCAAACTTGGATAAATTTTACTTTTCTTATTTAAAGGGAAGGTGCCGTGATTTTAATTTTTGTATTAATAATTATTGATTATACAATCAATTATTTTTAATACAAAATTAAATTAACTACTTTAATAGTTTTTTATTTATTGACATTTGTGTGTGCCACTGGGGGCTGCCATTTTGACTAGTGGGGGTGTGTGTGTCTGGGAAGGACACTTGCACTCCTCACTTACGGCAGCCATGGACATAGGAGCCAACCGTCGGACCCCGACCGCACCTCTTACATTGAGGCTGCTTCTCCTGCCTCTCAGCTGTGACCTGGACACGCACACTGGGCTGCTACGTCACAGCTGTGAGAGGAGCTGTGAGAGGAGATGGCGGCCATTTTGTTTGCTGTGGGCTGCGAGGACAGAAGATGTTGAGGAGAAGCTGCTGGGAGCGAGGGTTTGGGGTAAGTATCTGCAGCACTAGCAGTGATCACAGCCTGTACTTATTACAGTACAGGCTGCCATCACTGCCGACCTGCCCTGTGTTGCTGAAAGCTTCCTCCCTCAGTCCAGGGGCAGGAAATCCCCCAGCAGCAGCAGTGTGTCTCCCTGTACATGGAGCGTTATGTGTGCAGCACTGATCTGTGGCAACACTTCATCACCCCACACAGTGACTGTCCCTGTAGATTGCAGCCTGGAGTCTGAAGCCCCATGATTCTCTGCAGCAGGGGATCCCTCCTGGTTACAAGGGGCGGCACCCAGGCTGGCCTGTAATGGTTAACCCTTCCCTGCCTGCAGCTGTGCATGGTGCAGGGGGATCAGTGTGCAGGCAGGCAGCAGCCTGGGGGCTTCACCTATGGATCAGGTGGGAGGTCTGCACCGTGTAAAGAGGTGGGCGATGGTTGGCACAGTAATAGTGTTCTAACATTTGGGCTATGGTTGGCACAAGGAAGCAGACCCAGGGGGTGATGACACTCAGCAAGCTCTAGCTGCTGTGTCACTACAAGTCCCAGCATGCCAGGACTGAGCTCCTAAGTGTTGTAGTCCTGCAGCTCCTCAGGTCTCCTGCCTGATCGTCCTACTATACAGTGCAGAGCAGAGGGCAGGTGGTCTGAGACTAGTGATCCAGGGAGCAGAAGAGGAAAGACTGAGACTGAGCCCTGACACCCACCCTAAGCTCACTGACCCACCCCATGCCCCCTGACACCCATCTCCTGCTCCCTGAAACCCACCTCAATCTCACCGACACCCCAAGCCTGCTGTCTTTCAGGACAAGCTGTGAGGATCGTCACCAGGGGCGTACATACAAATCATAGGGCGACATAGCATAAGGTCTAATTGTCCCCCCCCCCCCCAAAAAAAAAAATAAATAAATAATTGTGGGGGTCACAGAAGGGCATAGCTCACAACTTTCCTGCCTTTACATAATAAATATACCGCCATATATATTTATTACATAATGCTGCCATATAGGTCATACATAATGCCGCCAGATATATTTATTACATAATACTGTAATATGGACGGAACGTAATGTTGCCATATATATATTTTTTGCATACTGCTGCCATATAGATCAAACATGATGCCACCATATAATGTATATTTTTTACATAATGCTGCCATATAGACCACACTTGATGCCGCTAATTATTATGTGTGACCTGTATGATGGCATTATGTGTGATCTATATGACAGTATTATATGTAATATGTATGGTTGTATTATGTTTGATCAGTATGGTGCAATAATATAAGAACTATATGACGGGATTATATGAGAACTGTATTGTGGGATTATGTGTGATCTATCTATGTGGCAGTATTATGTGAGAATTATATGGTGGTTTTATGTGTGATCTACATGGCGGTATTATGTGTGATCTGTATGTCAGTATTATATTCAGAAAGCGGACCCATTCTAGGGTGGTTCTGGCTGAGCACCTGCACGCGGGTCTGGGGTAATAGAGGGGACAGCGTGACCTCCAGTTAGGTGTAGTCAGGGGAAGGCTGGTGAGGCAGCTGAAGAGAGGGGTCTCATTTTTATTGTTACTATATGGCTACATTTCCTTCCCAGCGTCACCCCGATTGTGCCTGTCGCCTCGCTTTCACACATCGCCAGGACAGGATCTGAGGAGGGGAATGGGGTCTGCATGCAAAGTCTGGATCAGAACAGGCCATCAATCCTCAGAAATGTTTCCTGGATTTCTGTGGAGCAGACGGTCCATCCAGGTGTGTATAAGACAGCGCTCTATGTACAATCCCTGGCTGCTCCGCACACCAAACAGGGGGCCCCTATAGACCAGCACGCTGCTCTCCTGAAATACTCTGTGCTGCTGTCACCCTGCTCCCTCCACCACATATCTCCCAGAATCCTTGCTGCCTGCCATGGTGACTGTCTACTTGTCAGTATAAGGCTGCTTTCACACTAGCGTCGGTACGGGCCTTTCACAGTGCGTCGTACCGACGTATGCTGTGAAAGAAATGCCCGACGTGGGCAGCGGAAGCAGTCTTGCGACGCTTCCGTTGCCCCATTGTAAGGTCTGGGCATGAGGGGGCGGAGTTTCGGCCGTGCATGCGCGGTCGAAAATGGTGGACTCGACGCACAAACGTTACATGCGTCGGTAATGTTAGTCTATGGGGAAAAACGCATCCTGCAGACAACTTTGCAGGATGCGTTTTTTCTCCTGACTGACGCATTGCACCGTACAGCCAAAATCGCTAGTGTGAAAGTAGCCTAAGGTTTGCCGTCCACGCTCAGTATTTGGTCAGTATTTTACCTCAGTATTTGTAAGCCAAAACCAGGAGTGGGTGATAAATGCAGAAGTGGTGACGTGTTTCTATTATACTTTTCCTCTATTTGTTCCACTCCTGGTTTTGGCTACAAATACTGAGGTAAAATACTGACCAAATACTGATAGTGTGACGGCAGCCATACTCAGCAGTCACCAACAAAATGGCTGCTCACTGGGTCCCTGAATCTCATCCTCTCTAATCCCTTAGCAAACACCCAGAAGGGGAGGAGACATCACACACGTCAGCAGACTCCGCCCATAATTACTGCAGTGCTGTAATGTGAGCTATTTGTACACTAGGTTTTTCTGAAATTTCAGCAGCTGCTCCCCCTAGTGTTGAAAAGTGGAAATTCCAAAACTTTTCAAATTATTTTTCATATTTTACTAAATTATAAACAAATGATAATATTTTTTAAGAAAATGTAATCATTAATTCTTTACATTTTTACAATTTCTGAAAATTTTTTTTTTTTATGGCACCTTCCCTGTGCTGAAAAAAATTCAAAGGCTTAATTAAAAAATAAAAGGGGATTTTATCTCTATCCATTTTCTGAGACCCCTAACGTTTTGAAGTGGAGCCCTCTCCACATGTGGACACCTCAGCAATGACATAACTATATGTCCTTTTGTGCCTAGTGGTTAATGGCTGGATTTAATAACTTTTTTTGCATCTTATTCCTTGAATATGATATTAATTCAGCCCCTACTAATAAAACGAGGGTCTGTCTGACACACATAGATCAGAGAACTTACGTGGGGGAGAGGTCCAGTAAATCTATAGACTTGGTTTTCAGCTCCCCGCCTTTTTCATACTCCAGGATAATCCCTATGGGAAGAAAATATAACAACGTAATGCAATAACTGAGGGGAAATCTGCTACTTATCTCTTAGCTCACTGCCCCATATTATACGGTACAATCATTTACTTATTCTATCAGTATCATGATGAATAACGGCACCATCGAAAAAGTGTGAGTCACCGAGCAGAACAGGAGGACCCGATGGTCCATGTGGCAGATTCCTTTCTGTGCACAGGTCACCATCTTGCACAATTTAATTGGAACACTGGGGTCTTCATTACCTTTCTTCTCCAACTGGCAACATGAAAGCCCCCAAACCCCTGAACAATGTCGGCTCAAATATCCAGATGTTGTGATGTGAGGCCGCCATCATCATGTCACGTGTAGCCGTCTATGCTGATAGTTATTAGATGTCACCATGTGAGGCCGCCATCATCATGTCACGTGTAGCCATCTATGCTGACAGTCATTAGAGGTCTCCATGTGAGGCCGCCATCATCATGTCATGTGTAGCCGTCTATGCTGATAGTTATTAGATGTCACCATGTGAGGCCGCCATCATCATGTCACGTGTAGCCGTCTATGCTGATAGTTATTAGATGTCACCATGTGAGGCCGCCATCATCATGTCACGTGTAGCCATCTATGCTGACAGTCATTAGAGGTCTCCATGTGAGGCCGCCATCATCATGTCATGTGTAGCCGTCTATGCTGACAGTCATTAGAGGTCTCCATGTGAGGCCGCCATCATCATGTCACGTGTAGCCGTCTATGCTGACAGTCATTAGAGGTCTCCATGTGAGGCCGCCATCATCATGTCACGTGTAGCCGTCTATGCTGATAGTTATTAGATGTCACCATGTGAGGCCGCCATCATCATGTCATGTGTAGCCGTCTATGCTGACAGTCATTAGAGGTCTCCATGTGAGGCCGCCATCATCATGTCACATGTAGCCGTCTATGCTGACAGTCATTAGAGGTCTCCATGTGAGGCCGCCATCATGTCACGTGTAGCCATCTATGCTGACAGTCATTAGAGGTCTCCATGTGAGGCCGCCATCATCATGTCATGTGTAGCCGTCTATGCTGACAGTCATTAGAGGTCTCCATGTGAGGCCGCCATCATCATGTCACGTGTAGCCGTCTATGCTGACAGTCATTAGAGGTCTCCATGTGAGGCCGCCATCATCATGTCACGTGTAGCCGTCTATGCTGATAGTTATTAGATGTCACCATGTGAGGCCGCCATCATCATGTCATGTGTAGCCGTCTATGCTGACAGTCATTAGAGGTCTCCATGTGAGGCCGCCATCATCATGTCACATGTAGCCGTCTATGCTGACAGTCATTAGAGGTCTCCATGTGAGGCCGCCATCATCATGTCACGTGTAGCCGTCTATGCTGATAGTTATTAGATGTCACCATGTGAGGCCGCCATCATCATGTCACGTGTAGCCGTCTATGCTGACAGTCATTAGAGGTCACCATGTGAGGCCGCCATCATCATATCACGTGTAGCCATCTATGCTGACAGTCATTAGAGGTCTCCATGTGAGGCCGCCATCATCATGTCATGTGTAGCCGTCTATGCTGACAGTCATTAGAGGTCACCATGTGAGGCCGCCATCATCATGTCATGTGTAGCCGGCCGTGCTGACAGTCATTAGAGGTCTCCATGTGAGGCCGCCATCATCATATCACGTGTAGCCATCTATGCTGACAGTCATTAGAGGTCACCATGTGAGGCCGCCATCATCATGTCATGTGTAGCCGTCTATGCTGACAGTCATTAGAGGTCACCATGTGAGGCCGCCATCATCATGTCATGTGTAGCCGGCCGTGCTGACAGTCATTAGAGGTCTCCATGTGAGGCCGCCATCATCATGTCACGTGTAGCCGTCTATGCTGACAGTCATTAGAGGTCACCATGTGAGGCCGCCATCATCATGTCATGTGTAGCCGGCAGCGCTGATAGTCATTAGATGTCACCATGTGAGGCCGCCATCATCATGTTATGTGTAGCCGGCCGCGCTGACAGTCATTAGATGTCGCCATGTGAGGCCGCCATCATCATGTTATGTGTAGCCGGCCGCGCTGACAGTCATTAGATGTCGCCATGTGAGGCCACCATCATCATGTCATGTGTAGCCGGCAGCGCTGACAGTCATTAGAGGTCTCCATGTGAGGCCGCCATAATCATGTTACGTGTAGCCGTCTATGCTGACAGTCATTAGAGGTCACCATGTGAGGCCGCCATCATCATGTCATGTGTAGCCGGCAGCGCTGATAGTCATTAGATGTCACCCTGTGAGGCCGCCATCATCATGTTATGTGTAGCCGGCCGCGCTGACAGTCATTAGATGTCGCCATCATCATGTCACGTGTAGCCGTCTATGCTGACAGTCATTAGAGGTCACCATGTGAGGCCGCCATCATCATGTCATGTGTAGCCATCTATGCTGTCAGTCATTAGATGTCACCATGTGACGCCGCCATCATCATGTTATGTGTAGCCGGCCGCGCTGACAGTCATTAGATGTCGCCATGTGAGGCCGCCATCATCATGTTATGTGTAGCCGGCCGCGCTGACAGTCATTAGATGTCGCCATGTGAGGCCACCATCATCATGTCATGTGTAGCCGGCCGCGCTGACAGTCATTAGATGTCGCCATGTGAGGCCGCCATCATCATTTTATGTGTAGCGGGCCGCGCTGACAGTCATTAGATGTCGCCATGTGAGGCCACCATCATCATGTCATGTGTAGCCGGCCGCGCTGACAGTCATTAGATGTCGCCATGTGAGGCCGCCATCATCATTTTATGTGTAGCCGGCCGCGCTGACAGTCATTAGATGTCGCCATGTGAGGCCACCATCATCATGTCATGTGTAGCCGGCCGCGCTGACAGTCATTAGATGTCGCCATGTGAGGCCGCCATCATCATTTTATGTGTAGCCGGCCGCGCTGACAGTCATTAGATGTCGCCATGTGAGGCCGCCATCATCATTTTATGTGTAGCCGGCCGCGCTGACAGTCATTAGATGTCGCCATGTGAGGCCACCATCATCATGTCACGTGTAGCCGGAGCCCCTTATCAGAGACCACTGCACACAGGTTGGGGGTCTGCACTGCCCTAATAATGGGTGCAGGATCTGCCCCCTGAGCAGTTGGCCGTCAGCACCGGGTACAAGGCAGTGTCCCCACACACACTGTACAGGACTAGTCATTTCATAGTCATCCATGTAGCCAGTCTCTGCCGCGCACGCTGTGACTTGTAGTACTGCTATAAGTGCGCTGTATCTGTGTGACTGCCGTACTCCAGATTAATACATCTGATTGTGACCACACCACGGTGTACTTCCCCTCTATCACTCTTCCCCGCGGTCTGCACTCGTTCTCACCTGGCGGATAATACCGGAGAAGGAACCGCTTCAGCTTCATCCTTCGTCTTGTCCGCACGGCGCAGTAGTAACCATGGAGACTAACAACATTGCGACTGCGCAAGCGTACAGAGCGCGTGTAGGGGTGGGGCTATGACAGGAAATAGCTGGGTGACGTTGGTGTGGTAACCATGGTGCCGGGTGAAGGCGCCATTCGTGGCGGGAAAGTACACGCAGCAGAACTTCAGTGATTGATTGGAGGCAGTGCGCCCGTCATCTCCTGTCAGACAGAAAGACAAGCGCATGTAGCGACCGTGTCGCATGCGCCTGAGTGCGAGTCCTACATGCATTGTATAGCCATACCTCCCAACTTTTGGGGAAGGGAAAGAGGCGGGACAAAGTTAGCGCAAATTTTAAGTCACACCCCTGACCACACCCATTTCACTAGTCACGCCCCAACCACACCCATTTAACACTTCTGAACTCAATGGTTCCTAAACAATAATTATAAACAAAAAAATATGGCCACACAGTGCTCCATACTGTATAATGGCCACACATGATGCTCCATACTGTATAATGGCCACACATGATGCTCCATACTGTATAATGGCCACACATGATGCTCCATATAGTATAATGACCTCAAATGATGCTCCATACTGTATAATGGCCACACATGATGCTCCATACTGTATAATGGCCACACATAATGCTCCATACTGTATAATGGCCACACATGATGCTCCATATAGTATAATGACCTCAAATGATGCTCCATACTGTATAATGGCCACACATGATGCTCCATACTGTATAATGGCCACACATGATGCTCCATACTGTATAATGGCCACACATGATGCTCCATACTGTATAATGGCCCCAAATGATGCTCCATACTGTATAATGGCCACACATGATGCTCCATACTGTATAATGGCCCCAAATGATGCTGCGTACAGGGTACTGGCCCCACGTGATGCTCCATACTGTATAATGGCCACATTATGCTCCATACTGTATAATAGCCCCACATGATGCTCCATACTGTATAATGGCCACACATGATGCTCCATACTGTATAATGGCCACATTATGCTCCATACTGTATAATAGCCCCACATGATGCTTCGTACTGTATAATGGCCACACATGATGCTCCATACTGTATAATGGCCACATTATGCTTCATACTGTATAATGGCCACATTATGCTCCATACTGTATAATGGCCACAGATAATGCTCCATACTGTATAATGGCCCCAAATGATGCTCCATACTGTATAATGGCCACATTATGCTTCATACTGTATAATGGCCACATTATGCTCCATACTGTATAATGGCCACACATGATGCTCCATACTGTATAATGGCCCCAAATGATGCTCCATACTGTATAATGGCCCCAAATGATGCTGCATACAGGGTACTGGCCCCACGTGATGCTCCATACTGTATAATGGCCACATGATGCTCCATACTGTATAATAGCCCCACATGATGCTGCGTACTGTATAATGGCCACACATGATGCTCCATACTGTATAATGGCCACATTATGCTTCATACTGTATAATGGCCACATTATGCTCCATACTGTATAATGGCCACACATAATGCTCCATACTGTATAATGGCCACATTATGCTCCATACTGTATAATGGCCACATTATGCTTCATACTGTATAATGGCCACATTATGCTCCATACTGTATAATGGCCACACATAATGCTCCATACTGTATAATGGCCACATTATGCTCCATACTGTATAATGGCCCCACATGATGCTGCGTACAGTATACTTGCCCCACGTGATGGTCCATACATTATAATGGCCCTACATGATGCTTTGTACAGTATAATGGCCCCACACAATGCTGGGTACAGTATAATGGCCACACATGGTTACCCCCACCCCCATCATTGCCTTCATCACTACACACACACACCTTTCACCGCGCACCCTCGCAGCAGCCGGCAGCTTCCACTCCCACGGCGCTGAATGGTGTCATCCAGCTGCGCCGCTGACTGCTCACGTCTCTGCAGCTGTGATACGCCACTGATAAAGACCTCTCCGTGTCTCCTGTGCCAGTCAGTATTAGAGCGAGGAAAAATATCTGCTCCGATCCCACTCAGCCAGCGTCTGCTCCGTACACCTCGTACACACATGGCTCCGCTCCATACACCTCGTACACACACAACTCCACTCCGTACACCTCGTACACACACGCTTCTGCTCCGTACACCTCGTACACACACGGCTCCGCTCCGTACACCTCGTACACACACGGCTCCGCTCCGTACACCTCGTACACACACGGCTCCGCTCCGTACACCTCGTACACACACGGCTCCGCTCCGTACACCTCGTACACACACGGCTCCGCTCCGTACACCTCGTACACACACGGCTCCGCTCCGTACACCTCGTACACACACGGCTCCGCTCCGTACACCTCGTACACACACGGCTCCGCTCCGTACACCTCGTACACACACGGCTCCGCTCCGTACACCTCGTACACACACGGCTCCGCTCCGTACACCTCGTACACACACGGCTCCGCTCCGTACACCTCGTACACACACGGCTCCGCTCCGTACACCTCGTACACACACGGCTCCGCTCCGTACACCTCGTACACACACGCCTCCGCTCCGTACACTTCATACACACACGGCTCCTCTCCGTACATCTCGTACACACACGGCACTACTCCGTACACCTCGTACACACACGGCTCCGCTCCATACACATTGCACACGCTGCTCCGCTCCGTATACCTTGCACACACACGGCTCCGCTCCGTACACCTCGTACACACAAGGCTCCGCTCCATACACATTGCACATGGCTCCGCTCCGTATACCTTGCACACCCACAGCTCTGCTCCGCACACCTCGTACACACGTGGCTCTGCTCTGTACACCTTGTACACACGTGGCTCCGCTCCGTACACCTCATACACACACGACTCTGCTCCATACACCTTTCACACTCTGCTCCGCTCCATACACCTCGTACACACGCGGCTGTGCTCTGTACACCTCGTACACACGGCTCCGTCCACCTCTTACACACACAACTCTGCTCCATACACCTTTCACACGCTGCTCCGATCCATACACCTCGTACACACATGGCTCCGCTACATCCACACTGTAAACACCTCCTGACCTCACACATATGCTTACCCTCGTCCGGCGCCATGGCAACCAGCAGAGCCCTGTACACGGAGGTCCTCCCGATCATGTGACCCCCTGATTCCTCCCATCCTGTGACCTCATCACAGGTCCTGTGCGCACAGAGCAGCCAATATGTGGTGTGCTGCTCTGCGGGTGCAGGGACTCAGGGAGCTGACCGGCTGATATTACACACCTCCCAACCAGTGGGGGACAACTAATGTCCCGCCCGGGATCGCGGGGCTGACTGTCAAAATCAGGACAGTCCCGCTGGATCCGGGACGGTTGGGAGGTATGGGTATAGCCCACAAATCCAATGTGTTATGTTGGGGCACGACAACTTTTACTGAGACTATATGTGGTGAGGTTGGGATGAGGGCAACGTAACCCGCAATTACTGTATCTGTCCCTGGCCTAACAAGCGGCGAGTCACAGGGGAAGAAAGAGTTTATTGTTAATATTAATGTCCCAGTGTTTATACCACGACAAAATGTAAGAAATGAAAAGAAGGAATCGGAGCCCAGTGTGGTATGGAGCGTCCAGGCATAACCCCGCACTACTGAGATGTAGACATATATCTACTAGATGGTGGCCTTATTCCAACGCATCGGGTATTCTAGAATATGTATGTAGTTTATTTCTGAAGATTTCAGAATAATGCAATTTATACACAGGATTCGGCTGGCTGGGTGTGACCAATCAGCGAAGTGTGGTTCAAATCCCGCTTCAATTCGTGGCCGGACTGCGCCTGTCGCTGATTGTTTGCGGCCGGGCGCGACCAATCAGTGAAGCCAGTGCCGGCTCCAGGTTTTTTAGGTCCCTGGGCCAAAGAGTCTCAGCCCATGGGTAGCATATAACACGGCCCACAAAGTATATAGCAAAGCAAAGTATGTAGCACAGCCACGTAGTATATAGCACAGCCCACGTAGTATATAGCACAGCCCACGCAGTATATAACAGCCATGTAGTATATAGCACAGCTGTGTAGTATATAACAGCCACGTAGTATGTAGCACAGCCCACGTAGTATATAGCACAGCCACGTAGTATATAGCACAGCCAGCGCAGTATATAACACAGCCACGTAGTATATAGCACAGCCACGTAGTATATTGCACAGCCACGTAGTATATAGCACAGCCCACGCAGTATATAACAGCCCACGCAGTATATAACAGCCCACGTAGTATATGACAGCCCACGCAGTATATAACACAGCCCACACAGTATATAACGCAGCCCATGCAGTATATAATAGCCCACGTAGTATATAACACAACCACGTATTATATAACACGGCCCACGCAGTATATAACATCCCACCCAGTATATAACACAGCCCACGCAGTATATAACAGCCCATGAAGTATATAACCGCCCACGTAGTATATAGCACAGCCATGCAGTATATGACACAGGCCACGCAGTATATAACACAGCCCACGCAGTATATAACAGCCCACGTAGTATATAACACAGCCCATGCAGTATATAGCACAGCCCATGCAGTATATAACACAGCCCATGCAGTATATAGCACAGCCCATGCAGTATATAACACAGGCCACGCAGTATATAACAGCCCACGTAGTATATAGCAATGTGGGCACCATATCCCTGTTAAAAAAAGAATTAGAATAAAAAATAGTTATATACTCACCTTCCGGTGGCCCCTGGATCCAGCCCAGGCATTTAGCGATGCTCCTCGCGACGCTCTGTTCCCAGTAATGCCTTGTGGCAATAACCCGTGATGATGCAGTGGTCTCACGAGATCCCTACGTCATCCTGGGTCATTGCCGCAATGCATTCTTTGGACCGGAGCGTCGCGAGGAGCGGGAAAGGCTGCCGCGGATGCCAGAAGGTGAGAATATAATGATTTTTTTTTTATTATTATTTTTAACATGTTTTTACTATTGATGCTGCATAGGCAGCATCAATAGTAAAAAGTTGGTCACACTTATAAGGTTAATAGTAACATAGTTATTAAGGTTGAAGGAAGACTTTAAGTCCATCTACACTGTGTTCCAAATTATTATGCAAATAATATTTCCTCATATTTTCTGTAAATTACCTATCTGAATTGCAGTCATTGTTGTTTTCCAGTCATCTACTATTCTAGTATAATTGCAATGTTTTGGAACAAACTGCCTATGAAAACTGTATCTTTTTAAAAAAAATAAACACTCAAAATGCATGTTCCAAATTATTATGCACAGCAGAGTTTTCAACCTTTTTTTTTTTTTTATTTTGAACAAAAAAAATGGTCAATTGTGAAGTAACAAGCATTATCAGCTTATTACAAAATGAAATCAAACAGTTTTCAAGTGAAAACTTTATTCTAGGTGATGTTACATTTGCACATAGGACCCCTTGTTCGAAAGAAGCTTCTGAACTCTCTCGTCCATTGAATTTGTCAGTCTTTGGATGGTTTCTGCTTCAATTGTTTTGCATGTGGACAGAATACCCTCTAGGAGCGGTGGCTTAGATATGAACTGCCTCCCGCCATCATAGACACTCCTTTTGATGATGCTCCAGAGTTTCTCAATGGGGTTGAGGTCAGGGGAAGATAGTGGCCACACCGTAAGTTTGTCGTCTTTTATGCCCATAGCAGCCAGAGATGCAGATGTGTTTTTTGCAGCATGAGACGGTGCATTATCATGCATGAAAATGATCTTGCTGCGGAATGCACGGTTCTTCCTCTTGAACCATGGCAGGAAGTGTTGTTTTAGAAACTCCACATAGATTATGGAGTTCATCTTTACCCCTTCAGGGATCATAAAGGGTCCAACAATCTCTCTCCCCATGATTCCAGCCCAAAACATTACTCCACCTCCTCCTTGTTGGCGCCTTAGCCGTGTTTTCATGGGGTGTCCATCAACCAGCCAACCTCCCCTCCATCCATCTGGACCATCGAGCGTTGCACGGCACTCATCGGTGAACAAAACAGTTTGGAAGTCAGTCTTCATGTATCGTTTGGCCCACTGGAGCCATTTCTGCTTGTGTGCAGTGGATAGAGGTGGTCGACAGGATGGCTTACGTACAGCTGCAAACCTCTGAAGGACCCTGCATCTTGTTGTTCTGGGGATGTTGGAGGCACCAGCAGCTTCAAAAACTTGTCTGCTGCTATGACAAGGCATTTGTGCAGCTGCTCTTTTAACCTTATGCAACTGCCTGTTGGAAAGAGTCCTCAATTTTACCTTATCAGCACGCACACGTGTGTGCTGGGAATCAGCTACATTCTTCTTGATTGTGCGATGATTACGATGAAGTGTCTTGGCAATGTTGATTGTAGTCATGCCTTGACCTAAATACTCCACAATTTGTTGCTTCTCAGCAGCCGACACATCCTTTTTCTTTCTGATTTTGGCCAAAAATGTAGGCTGCTTAATAATGTGGAACAGCCTTCTTAAGTAGTCTTGCCTTTATTTGGACACACCTGCCAAACTAATTTGCACAGGTATCTGCAATTGCTTCCAGTGATATAAAGAGCCTGACACACATCACCATCAATGAGTTTAAATGACAAACAAAAAAATTCTAACCTTATCACTCCTAAACTCTTTGTGCATAATAATTTGGAACACAGTGTAGTTCAACCCATTGCCTAACCTAACATGCCCTAACAGGTTGATCCAGAGGAAGGCAAAAAAAAACATGTAGCAAAGAGTAACGGACTGCTAAAACGCTATGTGGGCGCTGACTGGAGGGGAGTATGGAGGGGGCACTGACTGGAGGGGAGTATGGAGGGGGCACTAACTGGAGGGGAGTATGGAGTGGGCACTGACTGGAGGAGAGTATGGAGTGGGCACTGACTGGAGGGGAGTATGGAGGGGGCACTGACTGGAGGGGAGTATGGAGGGGGCACTGACTGGAGGGGAGTATGGAGGGGGCACTGACTGGAGGGGAGCATGGAGGGGGCACTGACTGGAGGGGAGTATGGAGGGGGCACTGACTGGAGGGGAGTATGGAGGGGGCACTGACTGGAGGGGAGTATGGAGGGGGCATTTCGCAGCCGGACTGTGCCTGTCGCTGATTGGTCGCACCCAGCCGGCCGCAACCAATCAGCGACACGGGATTTCCGTGACAGACAGACAAACAAACGGAAGTGGACCTTAGATGATTGTATATAGATCTCTATCTCTGTGACAGAGAATAAGTATCCCCAGAATTGTCTACATGGGGATACTTATTCTCTGCACCTGGAGGGCCCTTATCAGATGGCGCCTATATGCATGATATCATTATTCTACTGATTAGCTAAGTATAGCTTTTTGCTCTATACATATAACCTGCAAACATCACTCCTGATGAACCTAGAGAAAAAGCGGAAATGTTATCTTTGTCTAGTATTTACATTTCTTTACTGATCTGAGACATTTAAGTGTGACAAACATGGAAAAGAATAGGAAATCCAGAAGGGGGCAAACACTTTTCACACCACTGTACATATATACCCCGCTACAATCACTCCCAACTCCACAATAATAAAAGGAACTACTAGCTGCCACCATTAATCATTTATATAGTCCGACTGAACATCTGCAATAAGTAGCTTATGGCTTCAAGAGTGTGATGTACAGAGCAAGAGGAACAGAGCGAATCGATTTTAGATATTTAATCCAGAAAAGAAGGCAGTGCGTATAAAAAATATACAAACGTGATACAAAATGGGAACAAAACAGTACAATATATACAGTGGGGAAAAAGTATTTAGTCAGCCACCAATTGTGCAAGTTCTCCCAGTTAAAAATGTGAGAGAGGCCTGTAATTCACATCATAGGTAGACCACAACTATGAGAGTCACAATGAGAAAACAAATCCAGAAAATCACCTTGTCTGATTTGGCAAGATTTATTTTTCAAATTATGGTAGAAAATAAGTATTTGGTCACCTAAAAAACATGCAAGATTTCTGGCTCTCACAGACCTCTAACTTCTTCCTTAAGAGTCTCCTCTTTCCTCCACTCATTACCTGTAGTAATGGCACCTGTTTGAACTTGTTATCAGTATAAAAGACACCTGTCCACAACCTCAAACAGTCTGACTCCAAACTCCACTATGGTGAAGACCAAAGAGCTGTCAGAGGACACCAGAAACAAAATAGTAGCCGTGCACCAGGCTGGGAAGACTGAATCTACAATAGGCAAGCAGCTTGGTGTGATCAAATCAACTGTGGGAGCAATAATAAGAAAATGGATGACATACAAGACCACTGATAATCTCCCTTGATCTGGGGCTTCACGCAAGATCTCACCCCGTGGGGTCAAAATAATCACAAAAACGGTGAGCAAAATTCCCAGAACCACACGGGGACCTAGTGAATGACCTGCATAGAGCTGGGGCCACCGTAACAAAGGCTACCATCAGTAACACACTACGCCTCATTTTGCATTGCGATTTCCGTGTGTGGTTCTACCATTACTCCCAAGAAGCATGCCCGCTGCCTGGGGGGTCATACTTGATTCCGAGCTTTCCTTCACACCCCCCACATCCGATCACTGGCTTGCTCTTGTTACCTGCACCTCAAAACATTTCTAGAATTTGACCTTTTCTTACTTTCGACTCTGCAAAAACTCTTACTGTTTCTCTTATTCATTCTCGTCTGGAATATTGTAACTCTACTAATCGGCCTCCCTCTTACCAAACTCTCCCCGCTCCAATCTGTCCTGAATGCTGCAGCCAGGATTATATTCCTCACCAACCGTTATTCCAATGCCTCTACCTTGTGCCAGTCATTACACTGGTTACCCATCCACTCCAGAATCCAGTACAAAACTACTACCCTCATCCACAAAGCACTCCATGGCTCAGCACCACCCTACATCTCTTCTCTGGTCTCAGTCTACCACCCTACCCGTGCCCTCCGCTCCGCTAATAACCTCAGGTTAGCATCATCAATAATCAGAACCTCCCACTCCCGTCTCCAAGACTTTTCACGTGCTGCGCTAATTCTTTGGAATGCACTACCCAGGTTAATACGATTAATCCCCACAGTTTTAAGCATTCCCTAAAAACACATTTGTTCAGACTGGCCTACCATCTCAGCGCATTAACCTATTCCTGTGTTGCCCATTCAAAAGACTTAAACCATAATTAAGTTCCTCACATCATGTTCTCATACACTTTATGCAGTAATACCCCTCTGTGTCTGTACTGCTACATACTTAGGCTGATAACCGTTTAATGTAGCTTTACATGAACACCTGAGCCTTACACTATGGCTGGTCCGAACAACGAAAGCAATTGTTACCATCCACCTCTCGTGTCTCCCCTTTTCCTCATAGATTGTAAGCTTGCGAGCAGGGCCCTCACTCCTCTTGGTATCTGTTTTGATCTGTGTTTATTGTTATGCTGTAATGTCTATTGTCTGTACAAGTCTCCACTGTAATGTAAAGTGCTGCGGAATATGTTGGCGCTATATAAATAAAAATGTATTATTATTATTATGCCGCCAGGGACTCAGATCCTGCAGTGCCAGACGTGTCCCCCTGTTTAAGCCAGTACATGTCCGGGCCCGTGTGAAGTTTGCTAGAGAGCATTTGGATTATCCAGAAGAGTATTGGAAGAATGTGATATGGTCTGATCAAACCAAAGTAGAACTGTTTGGTAGAAACAAAACTCGTCGTGTTTGGAGGAAACAGAATGCTGAGTCGCATCCAAAGTACACCATACCTACTGTGAAGCATAGGGGTGGCAACATCATGCTTTGGGGCTGTTTCTCTGCAAAGGGACCAGGACAACTGATCCATGTACATGAAAGAATGAATGGGGCCATGTATCGTGAGATTTTGAGTGCAAACCTCCTTCCATCAGCAAGAGCATTGAAGATGAAACGTGGCTGGGTCTTTCAGCATGATAATGATCCCAAGCTCACCATGAGGGCAACAAAGAAGTGGCTTCGTAAGAAGCATATGAAGGTCCTGGAGTGGCCTAGCCAGTCTCCAGATCTCATCCCCATAGAAAACCTTTGGAGGGAATAGAAAGTCCGTGTTGCCCAGAGACAGGCCCAAAACATCACTGCTCTGGAGGAGATCTGCATGGAGGAATGGGCCAACATACCACCATGTGCCAACCTTGTGAAGAATTACAGAAAACATTTGACCTCTGTCATTGCGAACAAAGGATATATAGCAAAATATTGAGAATTGAGATGAACTTTAGTTAATGACCACATACTTATTTTCCAAAATAATCTGAAAAATAAAGATTGCCATGTCAGACAAGGTGATTTTCTGGATTTGTTTTCTCATTTTGACTCTCGTAGTTGTGGTCTACCTATGATGTCAATTACAGTCCTCTCTCATCATTTTACTGGGAGAACATGCACAATTGGCCGCTGACTAAATACTTTTTTTTCCGGCTCATGTCTAACCGTATCCAGCGCCTCCAATCTGCTTAACCGCTGTGACACCATTTAAGGATCACACTACTACCATTGACACCCATGCCCCCAGGAAGAAGGAATAGCGAAACGCGCATCGGGGTCCTTTTGGCTACCCCTGCAGACACAACAATCTACAGGTACATTCCGCAAGATTTCACTATTTACAGTATACAGGGTCTAATTTTCGAGCTGGCTCTACAATACACATAGTGGTTTTGATGTTTATACTTGCTGCACTTGCACTTTATTGTCTATCATCTTATACATCCACATGTATCACATGTATTTACTTTTTGCACCTTAGAATGACCGATATGAGCTTGATTACTTCATCTTGCTTGCAGCTGCATTGGCATTAGGATATTACAAATCTAACATTCTATGATATAATATAGGAGCACCATTCATTGAGATGTATCACTATGGTTTTATACTGCAACTTTGACTTACTCTGATATAAAGCAACAGGTGTCCAAACATTAAAGGGGCTCTTCAGTATTGCATCTCCCAGAATACCAGTCTGTCATTATATTATTTGCCCACTAGATGGCCTCATTATACCATGTAAATTAATTTCTGTGGCTGTACCTGTATCAAACATTTGCTTACTTTCTAGTGTAACTGTTGAGTTGAGATTCATCATGCGCTAAAATCATCTCCCTCTCTTTTAACAAATGTTACTGTTTTTTTAAGAAATAATTATTCAATAAAATTATGTTTTGCTATTTGGGTTTCCCTACTTTTTCTTTTTTGGTTGCTCTGTGTATGTATAGATATAAAGTGCACTAGGATGCACGGAGTTTGGGGACATTTTTGGATGAAGGGATGAGATTCTGGGGAATAATGTTGATGAACAAATAGAAAAGAGTTTATAAAATGTGAAGAATAGGAATATAAATTAAAAATACAATTATGTACAATATAATATATTCATTTTTCAAATCTATTTCATAGAGAAATTCTTGAAATTGTGTATTGACTATTTTGTAACGTTGATTATATTTTAATCATTTCATGCCATAATGGTGCGGACCTTGGAAGCTCGCACATGATTTTTCTATGTATTTTGCACATCTGTTTGGGTGAAGGAATTATTTTTTAAAGTAAAAGTTGAAGGCTGCTGGCAAAATATGTTTTAGGCTGTGTGCACACGTTCAGGATTTTTCGCGGTTTTTCGCTATAAAAAAACGCATACATTAAGCATCCTATTAGAATGCAATCCGCAATCTTTGTGCACATGTTGCGTTTTTTTTCCGCAGCGGAATCACATTCCAGAAAAAAACGTAGCATGTTCATTCCTTGTGCGGAATCGCGGGGAGTCCACACACATAGGAATACATTGATCCGCTTTCTACCCGCATGTGGCTATGCCCACCATACGGGAAGTAAGTGGATCATGTGCGGTTGGTACCCAGGGTGGAAAAACTCTCCTCCAGGCCCTGGGAACCATATAATTGTTAAAAAAAAATAATTACAATAATAAATCGTGATATTCTCACCATCCGGCGTCCCGCGCAGCCTTCCCACTCCTCGCGATGCTCCCGTTCCCAGTGATGCTTTGCGGCAATGACCTGTGATGACGTGGGTCTCGCTAGACCGCTACGTCATCTGAGGTCATTGCCGCTAGGCATTATTGGGACCGATGCATCGCGAGAAGCGAGAAGACTGCCGGGGACGCCCGAAGGTGAGAATATCACGATTTATTATTTTGTCTATTATTTTTAACATTATATCTTTTTACTATTGATGCTACATAAGCAACATCAATAGTAAAAAGTTGGTCACACTTGTCAAACACTATGTTTGAGAAGTGTGACCAACCTGTCTATCAGTTTTCCAAACGATTCTACAGATCATTTGGAAAACACTAGCATTCTGAAAGCTAATTACGCTTGTAAAACGCTAGTGTTTAGCGGGAAAACGCATGCCAATTCCCCATGCATTTTACCCGCTGCACAGTTGCGGAATTGCTACGGAAATGTCCGCGGCAATTCCGGACGTGTGCACATAGCCTCAGGAAGACATAAATGTATGTATTCTTTACACTGAAATATATAGGCTATGTGCACACATGCCTCGGATTACTCTGCAGATTTTTCCTGACTGATTTTGGTAAATCTGCACTACCGTGGATTTACCGCAGTTTTTGTGCGGATTTCACCTGCGGTTTTACACCTGCGGATTCCTATTATCGAGCAGGTGTAAACCGCTGCGGAATCCGCTCAAAAAATTGACATGCTGTGGAATAAACAACACTACGTTTCCACATGTTTTTTTCCTCAGCATGTGCACTGTGGATTTTGTTTTCCATAGGTTTACATGGTACTGTAAACGCATGGAAAACTGCTGCAAATCTGCAGCGTCCAATCCGCTGCCGATCCGCAGCAAAATCCGCAGCGTGTGCACAGACCCATAGAGTACACTTTCTGTCATAATTGTGTTTATGCCAATTCAGTTGTAGACCGGCCATTTTTCCCTAGGGACTAGAAACAGTGATTCGGACTGGCAGTGGCTTCTTTTGTTTAACCCCTTAGAGACAGAGCAAATTTGGTACTTAATGACCGGGCCAATTTTTTATAATTCTGACCACTGTCACTTTATGAGGGTATAACTCTGGAACGTTTCAACAGATGCTGCTGATTCTGTTTTGTCGTGACATATTGTACTTCATGTTAGGCCTCTTTCACACGTCAGTCTCTCCGGTACGTGTAGTGACAGTTTTCTCATGTACCGGAGACACTGACACACGTAGACCCATTAAAATCTATGTGTTTCTGCACATGTGCGTGTTTTCACACAGACCGTATGTCCGTGTGCAAAACACGTAGACATGTCCGTTTTTTACCGGCAGCACGGACCACAATATGGACAGCACACGTGCACACGGAGAACAGTGTGCACTCTCCTCCATGTGCACGTACCGCCCGCAGGAGAGACAGCGCTACAGTAAGCGCTGTCCCCCCTGCGTGTGGTGCTGAAGCCGGCATTCATTTCTTCTCCCCAGCAGCGTTCGCTGGAGAGAAGGAATGAAAAATCAAGTTTTTTTTTATTTTCCCTTAAAAATAAAGTTTGTGGGTCCCCTCCCGCCTCCCATCCCCTGTGCCGGGAAATACTCACCCAGCTCCCGCGATGTATGCTCTCAGCGTCGGCAGCAGGTCCTGTGTGAGCGGTCACGTGGTACTGCTCATTAGAGTGAGGAATATGCGCATATGTCACGTTTGGAGAGCCCCTGATGTGCCTAACCAGTGGAAAACCCCCACAAGTGGCACCATTTTGGAAACTAGACCCCTTAAGATGACTAGATGTGTGGTGAGCACTTTGAACCCCCAAGTGTGCGATCACATCAGAGGAGAGAGAAATTAAATGGCACATCTGACTTTTTTTTTTGCGCCCGCCGGTAAACGGTTAATACCGGCGATCGCAAAACTGGGGTCAGTAAAAACTGGCTCTAATCATGAAAATCCGACTCTGGGGGGCGCTATACACTTTTTCCACAGCGTTGTTAATTAACGGCGTTGTGGTTTAAGTACCCTTAACTATTGCAGTTAAAAGGCGCATCGGTGGTCGTTAAGGGGTTAAATTTAGTTTTATTATTTTTCTTAGTTTTTCTTTTCTTTATTTTTTCCATTTATTTAACACATTGATTTCTCGTACAACTGCAGCTGGCATTTAGCCCTAGTTAAAAGGCAATATTAGCCTCATGATATGGGTCTGCTATGACCCAGCAGCTTCTACTAGGGTTGAGCGAAACGGGTCGTTCATTTTCAAAAGTCGCCGACTTTTGGCAAAGTCGGGTTTCATGAAACCCGATCCGACCCCTGTGCGGGGTCGGCCATGCGGTACGTGACTTTCGCGCCAAAGTCACGTTTCAATGACGCGAAAAGCGCCATTTCTCAGCCAATGAAGGTAAACGCAGAGTGTGGGCAGCGTGATGACATAGGTCCTGGTCCCCACCATCTTAGAGAAGGGCATTGCAGTGATTGGCTTGCTGTCTGCGGCGTCACAGGGGCTATAAAGGGGCGTTCCCGCCGACCGCCATGTTACTGCTGCTGATCTGAGCTTAGGGAGAGGTTGCTGCCGCTTCGTCAGAAGCAGGGATAGCGTTAGGCAGGGTCCATTAACCACCAAACCGCTTGTGCTGTAGCGATTTCCACTGCCCAACACCACCTTCGGTGTGCAGGGACAGTGGAAGCTACATTTTTTTTTTTTCCCCCTCAGCGCTGTAGCTCATTGGGCTGCCCTAGAAGGCTCCCTGATAGCTGCATTGCTGTGTGTACGCCGCTGTGCAAACCAACTGCTTTTTTCAAAGCACAAATCCTCTTGTTCCTTCCTTTCTGCACAGCTATCTTTTTTGTTTGTCCACACTTTTTATTTAATTTGTGCATCAGTCCACTCCTTATTGCTGCCTGCCATACCTGGCTGAGATTACTGCAGGGAGATAGTAATTGTTGGACACTCCCTGTTTTTTTTTTTGTTTTTTTGTGGGAGATTAAGATTGACATTTCTGCTAGAGTGCCATCCCTGTGTGTGCCATCTCTCACTCAGTGGGCCATAGAAAGCCTATTTATTTTTTTGCTTGATTTGGGTTATAAAATCTACCTGAAAAAATCACTACATCAATCAGTGGGAGAAAAATATTGGCCTCAGGGCTTGTGTGCCACTCTTGACTCCTGTCTGTGCCATCTCTCACTCAGTGGGCCATAGAAAGCCTATTTATTTTTTTGCTTGATTTGGGTTCTAAAATCTACCTGAAAAAATCACTACATCAATCAGTGGGAGAAAAATATTGGCCTCAGGGCTTGTGTGCCACTCCTGACTCCTGTGTGCATCATCACTCACTCAGTGGGCCATAGAAAGCCCTTTTTTTTTTTTTGCTTTATTTGGGTTCTAAATTCTACCTGAAAAAATCAATAAATCAATCAGTGGGAGATTAATATTGGCCTTTGGGCTTGTGTGCCAGTCCTAAGCGTGCCATCTCTCTCTCTCAGATAGTGGGCCATAGAAAGCCTATTTATTATTTTTTTTATTGGGTTTATAAATTTTCCCTGGAACAAAAAAAAAAAGTGGGAGATTAATATTGGCCTCTGGGCTTGTGTGCCAGTCCTGAGCGTGCCATCTCTCTCACAAATAGTGGGCCATAGAAAGCCTATTTATTTTTTTTTTTTTTGTTTTATAAATTCTCCCTGAAAAAAAAAAAGGGAGATTAATATTGGCCTTTGGGCTTGTGTGCCAGTCCTAAGCGTGCCATCTCTCTCTCTCAGATAGTGGGCCATAGAAAGCCTATTTATCTATTTTTTTATTGGGTTTATAAATTTTCCCTGAAAAAAATAAAAAGTGGGAGATTAATATTAGCCTCTGGGCTTGTGTGCCAGTCCTGAGCGTGCCATCTCTCTCACAAATAGTGGGCCATAGAAAGCCTATTTATGCTTTGCAAAAAAGAAAAAAAAAAGAGCATGAACCGCACATCCCAAAATCATACGTTGATCTAAAGCCGCTAGGCAAAAATTAATATAACTGAATATGAGGTTTTCAGTTTAACATTCTGATCAGACTGTATGAAGCCCACTGCCACTTAACGGCAAACCTCGTAGTGGGTCCTATCGCCCTAACGGAGCGGAGCCGTGCGGCGCCCACTGCCACAGCGGACATGCACCAGCAGGGCGGACGGCCTGTTGCCCCACAGCACCCATGCTGCGAGACTGAGCCCCCATGACTCCAGACCGCGCCGCCCCACCAGCACAAAGCCACAGCAACAATGGCCGCCACACAGCACCAACACCAAAATGAAAGGAGCACTTAAACTCACCTTCCTCCAGCTCTTCAGTGAGAGCCAAAATGGGCTAGACCCCTAACTTTGCAGTCTCCTGCTAATTAAAATCACCTGTGCCAAATGGGAGGAGTGCTGGTCCAAGAAGAAGACTAGAACATGCTTTGCAAAAAAGAAAAAAAAAAAAGAGCATGAACCGCACATCCCAACATCATACGTTGATCTAAAGCCGCTAGGCAAAAATTAATATAACTGAATATGAGGTTTTCAGTTTAACATTCTGATCAGACTGTATGAAGCCCACTGCCACTTCACGGCAAACCTCGTAGTGGGTCCTATCGCCCTAACGGAGCGGAGCCGTGCGGCGCCCACAGCCACAGCGGACATGCACCAGAAAGCCTATTTATGTTGTTGGTTGATTTGGGTTCTAAATTCTACCTGAAAAAATCAATAAATCAATCAGTGGGAGATAAATATTGGCCTCTGGGCTTGTGTGCCACTCCTGACTCCTGTGTGCGTCATCTCTGACTCAGTGGGCCATAGAAAGACTTTTTTTATTTTATTTGTTTTCTAAATTCTCCCTGAAAAAATGATTTTATTTTATTTGGTTTCTAAATTCTTCCTCAAAAAATCATTTTATTCTATTATTTTTTTTTCCTAAAGTCTCCCTGAAAAAAAATAAATAAACAAATCAGTGGGAGATTAATATTGCCCTTTCTGCTTGTGTGCCAATCTTGACTCCTGGGTGTGCCATCTCTCTCTCTCTCTCTCCAATTGTGGGCCATAGAAAGCCTATTATTTTTTTAGCTTGATTTGGGTTCCAAAATCTACCTGAAAAAACCACTACATCAATCAGTGGGAGATAAATATTGGCCTCTGGGCTTGTGTGCCACTCCTGACTCCTGTGTGCGTCATCTCTCACTCAGTGGGCCATAGAAAGCCTTTTTTTGTTTTATTTGTTTTCTAAATTCTCCCTGAAAAAATCATTTTATTCTATTATTTTTTTTTCCTAAAGTCTCCCTGAAAAAAAAAAAAAAAAAAAATCAGTGGGAGATTAATATTGCCCTTTCTGCTTGTGTGCCAGTCTTGACTCCTGGGTGTGCCATCTCTCTCTCTCTCTCTCTCCAATTGTGGGCCATAGAAAGCCTATTAGTTTTTTTAGCTTGATTTGGGTTCCAAAATCTACCTGAAAAAATCACTACATCAATCAGTGGGAGATAAATATTGGCCTCTGGGCTTGTGTGCCACTCCTGACTCCTGTGTGCGTCATCTCTCACTCAGTGGGCCATAGAAAGCCTTTTTTTGTTTTATTTGTTTTCTAAATTCTCCCTGAAAAAATCATTTTATTTTATTTGGTTTCTAAATTCTTCCTGAAAAAATCATTTTATTCTATTATTTTTTTTTCCTAAAGTCTCCCTGAAAAAAAAAATAAAAATCAAATCAGTGGGAGATTAATATTTACATTTGTGCTTCAGTGACAGTCCTGCGTGTGTGGCATCTCTCTCATTTGTTGCCACCAACAACAGAGTGTGTAACATTGTGCCTGATTTTCGTTGTGGTCTCACTCACCTGTAAAGGGGTAGCTAAATCATACTGAAGTTATAGCTCACCGTGTAAGTTGTGTGACAGCAACAAATACCGTTAGTTTGTTTACGTTTTTAAACAATGAGGAAGTCTGGTGGAAGAGGTCGTGGCCGGGGGCGTTCATTGTCAGCTGGTAATGAGGGTAGTGGTAGTGGTGGAGCATCAGCTGGTCGTGGGAAAAAAAATATTGCACCTAAGTCTGGAGCTGTGGAGCCAGGTTCGTCGTCTGGCTACACAAGGCCTCGAACGCTCCCTTTTCTGGGAGTAGGAAAACCGCTTTTAAAGCCGCAGCAGCAAGAGCAAGTTTTGGCTTATCTTGCTGACTCAGCCTCCAGCTCTTTTGCCTCCTCTCGTGAAACTGGTAAATGTCAAAGCAGCGCGTCGTTAGTGGATGTTCACGGTCAGGGACAAGTCGCTTCCTTGTCCTCTTCAGCAAAAACAACAACAGAGAAGAATGCAGCAGGCGACACAACGGGTTACTCCATGGAGCTCTTTACACATACTGTCCCTGGCTTACAAAGTGAAGCAGTTAACAGTCCATGCCCATTACAAGTTGAATCTGACATGGAGTGCACTGATGCACAGCCACAGCCAGACTACTATGCTGGTCCTTTGACTCAGACCACAACATTGCCCTCGCAGGGTAATGATCAAGAATCAGACCCTGATGAGACTATGTTGCCCCATCACGAACGCTATACCACCGACCGACACGGTGACACAGACGAAGTTGCACACGAGCTACAAGAAGAGGTAATAGATGACCCAGTTCTTGACCCCGATTGGCAGCCATTGGGGGAACAGGGTGCAGGCGGCAGCAGTTCTGAAGCGGAGGAGGAGGGGCCGCAGCAGGCATCAACATCGCAACAGGTTCCATCTGCCGGGCCCGTATCTTGCCCAAAACGCGTGGCAAAGCCAAAACCTGTTGGAGGACAGCGTGGCCATCCGGTTAAAGCTCAGTCTGCAATGCCTGAAAAGGTATCCGATGCTAGAAAGAGTGCAGTCTGGCATTTTTTTAAACAACATCCAATTGATCAGCGCAAAGTCATCTGTCAAAAATGTTCAACTACCTTAAGCAGAGGACAGAATCTGAAAAGTCTCAATACAAGTTGCATGCATAGACATTTAACCACCATGCATTTGCAAGCCTGGACTAACTACCAAACGTCCCTTAAGGTTGTAGCACCCTCGGCCAATGAAGCTAGTCAGCAACGCAACATCCCTTCCGGCAGTGTAGGGCCACCATTTTCCGCACCACCTGCAGTATCTGTGCAGGTTTCTTTGCCAGGCCAAAGCAGTCAGGGTCAGGGAATCACCAGTTTCGTAGTAGGAAACACTGCATCTAGGGCACCGGCGGCAACAATACCATCTCCCACCGTCTCTCAGTCTGCCATGTCCACCGGCACCCCCGCTAGTTCCACGATCTCCAGCTCTCCAGTCCAGCTCACCCTACATGAGACTATGGTTAGAAAAAGGAAGTACTTAGCCTCGCATCCCCGTACACAGAGTTTGAACGCCCACATAGCTAGACTAATCTCGTTAGAGATGATGCCCTACCGGTTAGTTGAAAGCGAAGCTTTCAAAGCCCTGATGGACTACGCTGTACCACATTACGAGCTACCCAGTCGACACTTTTTTTCCAGAAAAGCCATCCCAGCCCTCCACCAGCATGTTAAAGAGCGCATCGTCCATGCACTCAGGCAATCTGTGAGCACAAAGGTGCACCTGACAACAGATGCATGGACCAGTAGGCATGGCCAGGGATGTTATGTGTCCATCACGGCACACTGGGTGAATGTTGTGGATACAGGGTCCACAGGGGACAGCAAGTTTGGGACAGTTCTGCCTAGCCCACGGTCTAGGAAACAGTTGGCTGTAGCCGTTCGCACCCCCTCTTCCTCCTCTTCGTCCTCCTGCAAAAGCGAGAGCTCGTCCACAGACCGCAGTCGCACAACCACTCCATCCGCAGCTGCCACTGTTGCACACCAGGTCTCCCATTATGGGGCAGCTACTGCCAAACGTCAGCAGGCTGTATTGGCTATGAAGTGTTTGGGTGACAACAGACACACCGCGGAAGTTCTGTCCGAGTTCTTGCAGAAAGAAACGCAGTCGTGGCTGGGCACTGTAGATCTTGAGGCAGGCAAGGTAGTGAGTGATAACGGAAGGAATTTCATGGCTGCCATCTCCCTTTCCCAACTGAAACACATTCCTTGCCTGGCTCACACCTTAAACCTGGTGGTGCAGTGCTTCCTGAAAAGTTATCCGGGGTTATCCGACCTGCTCCTCAAAGTGCGTGGACTTTGTTCACATATCCGCCGTTCGCCCGTACACTCCAGCCGTATGCAGACCTATCAGCGTTCTTTGAACCTTCCCCAGCATCGCCTAATCATAGACGTTGCAACAAGGTGGAACTCAACACTGCACATGCTTCAGAGACTGTGCGAACAGAGGCGGCTGTTATGTTTTTGTGGGAGGATACACATACACGGGCAGGCAGTAGGATGGCAGACATGGAGTTGTCAGGTGTGCAGTGGTCGAAGATTCAAGACATGTGTCAAGTCCTTCAGTGTTTTGAGGAATGCACACGGCTGGTTAGTGCAGACAACGCCATAATAAGCATGAGCATCCCCCTAATGCGTCTGCTGATGCAAAGTTTGACGCACATAAAGGATCAGGCGTCTGCAGCTGAGGAAGAGGAAAGCCTTGATGACAGTCAGCCATTGTCTGGCCAGGGCAGTGTACAGGACGAGTTAGCGGGCGAAGAGGAGGAGGAGGACGAGGAGGATGATGGGGATGATTATATTTTTAATGAGGAAGCTTTTCCGGGGCCACTGGAAATTGGTGGCGCGGCAAGGCCGGGTTCTGGTTTTTGGAGGGACACAAGTGACGTGGATTTGCCTGAAACTGCCCCTCAACCAAGCACAACCGCAGATTTGAGAACTGGAACTTTGGCCCACATGGCGGATTATGCCTTACGTATCCTCAAAAGGGACACACGCATAACTAAAATGATGAATGATGACGATTACTGGTTGGCCTGCCTCCTTGATCCTCGCTATAAAGGCAAATTGCAAAATATAATGCCACATGAGAACTTGGAACTAATATTAGCAACCAAACAATCAACTCTTGTTGACCGTTTGCTTCTGGCATTCCCTGCACACAGCGCCCGTGATCGTTCTCACACGAGCTGCAGGGGCCAGCAGACCAGAGGAGTTGGAGGGGCAGAAATCAGAAGTGGCGTTGGCCAGAGGGGTTTTCTGACCAGGTTGTGGAGTGATTTTGCTATGACCGCAGACAGGACAGATACTGCAGCATCAATTCAAAGTGACAGGAGACAACATTTGTCCAGTATGGTTACAAACTATTTTTCATCCCTTATCGATGTTCTCCCTCAACCGTCATTCCCATTTGATTACTGGGCATCAAAATTAGACACCTGGCCAGAATTGGCAGAATATGCATTGCAGGAGCTTGCTTGCCCGGCAGCTAGTGTCGTATCAGAAAGAGTATTCAGTGCTGCAGGTTCAATACTAACAGAAAAAAGGACTCGTCTGGCTACCCAAAATGTAGATGATCTAACCTTCATTAAAATGAACCACAACTGGATTTCGAAATCTTTTGCCCCACCTTGCCCGGCTGACACCTAGCTTTCCTATGAAAAGGTCTTGCCTGTGGACTATTCTGAATGCCTTTTCCAATCTCGTAATTTTCTGCACCTGATTGTCCAGCATACGACATGTTTACACCTCACTAAATGGCCAAACTCCCCACACGGGGCCGTGGTATCGACACTTGGCGACAGCACCCGTGAGAGTGCTGTTTGTCTGAAGAGGTGGGTGTGCCCGCTTTTGGTCGACGGCACTGCCACTGGGTCCCTCCTAGTACAATAAAGTGTCTCTGGCGGTGGTGGTGCGCACCCAACGTCAGACACACCGTTGTAATATGAGGGGCCCTGGGCCTGTACCGCCGGCCACAAGACAGTTCCCCCCCCCCAGCTCAAACAGTGCTCTACCACTTGCAAAATTATCTCACAGCTCCACCAATGTTTAGTCTATGCGCTGACATCCTTCAATGCCTGCCACTGACAATACCATTGTATTGACATTTTAGTTATGTTAGGCCTTCGAAGCCTGTCTGCGGTCACTCCTTCCACTATGCCTCCACTGACCACACCACTGCTGCCCGTGTACCCCTGGAACCAATTTAAAATTGCCTACAGCCATGTGTTATTATTTTAGGCCTTCGATGCCTGTCTGCGGTCACTCCTTACAATATGCCTCCACTGACCACACCACTGCTGCCCGTGTACCCCTGGAACCAATTTAAAATTGCCTACAGCCAGCCCAATTTTTTTATTTTAGGCCTTCGATGCCTGTCTGCAGTCCGTTCTTTCTACTACTACTACACTGACCAGGCCACTGCTGCCCGTGTTCCCCTGGAACCAATTTAAAATTGCCAACAGCAATGTGTTATTATTGTTAGGCCTTCGATGCCTGTCTGCAGTCACTCCTTCCACTAGGCCTCCACTGACCACACCACTGCTGCCCGTATACCCCTGGAACCAATTTAAAATTGCCTACAGCCAGCCCAATTTTTTTATTTTAGGCCTTCGATGCCTGTCTGCGGTCCGTTCTTTCTACTACTACTACACTGACCAGGCCACTGCTGCCCGTGTTCCCCTGGAACCAATTTAAAATTGCCAACAGCAATGTGTTATTATTGTTAGGCCTTCGATGCCTGTCTGCGGTCCGTTCTTCCTACTACTACTACACTGACCAGGCCACTGCTGCCCGTGTTCCCCTGGAACCAATTTAAAATTGCCAACAGCAATGTGTTATTATGTTAGGCCTTCGAAGCCTGTCTGCGGTCACTCCTTCCACTATGCCTCCACTGACCACACCACTGCTGCCCGTGTACCCCTGGAACCAATTTAAAATTGCGTACAGCCATGTGTTATTATTTTAGGCCTTCGATGCCTGTCTGCGGTCACTCCTTCCACTAGGCCTCCACTGACCACACCACTGCTGCCCGTGTACCCCTGGAACCAATTTAAAATTGCCTACAGCCATGTGTTATTATTTTAGGCCTTCGATGCCTGTCTGCGGTCACTCCTTCCACTAGGCCTCCACTGACCACACCACTGCTGCCCGTGTACCCCTGGAACCAATTTAAAATTGCCTACAGCCAGCCCAATTTTTTTATTTTAGGCCTTCGATGCCTGTCTGCGGTCACTCCTTCCACTAGGCCTCCACTGACCACACCACTGCTGCCCGTGTACCCCTGGAACCAATTTTACAGTGTCTACAGCCTAATTTTGTTATGTTAGGCCTACTACGCCTGTCTGCGGTCCCTCCTTCCAATACTCGTCCACTGACCACACCACTGCTGCCCGTGGACCCCTGGAACCTATTTTTAATTGCATAGAGCATCCTTTTTTTAATAGTAGGCGTACAAAGTCTGTCTGCGGTCCACTATTGAAATTGTCCTCCACTGCCCAGAGCACTGCTGCTTGTGTACCCCTGTAACTTTTTTAAGCTGCAGTGAGCCACATTTTTGGGTTAAGTCCTACTACCTGTGTCTGTCTGCGCCACTCAATTCAGCTGTGTTCCTTTGAAAAAAGCTGAGCGTCAATAGTCTTGTTTTCAGCCTCTAGGAATTTTAAAACTGCATTGGGGGCACAACTTTGGTAGGGCCTACTAACGGTGTCTGCCTACCCAAGGTGTGCCCCAGGTTTCCTCGCCATTGTTTCGATCTTAATGCTCTCGTTTAGTAGTTGTTGGAAACTACACTGCATTAGGCCTACAAATTGGGTATGGGGTGTAGAGAGATGGTGTGTTCCACTCCAAGGTGTTCTCCAGGTTGCCTTTCCTGAGCTTCGATCTTCCGGCTCTCGTTTAGTAGTTGTTGGAAACTACGCTGCATTAGGCCTACAAATTGGGTATGGGGTGTAGAGAGATGGTGTGTTCCACTCCAAGGTGTTCCCCAGGTTTCATCCACATTGCTTCGGTCTTCCGACTCTCGTTTAGTAGTTGTAGAAAACTACACTGCATTAGGCCTACAAATTGGGTATGGGGTGTAGAGAGATGGTGTGTTCCACTCCAAGGTGTTCTCCAGGTTGCCTTTCCTGAGCTTCGATCTTCCGGCTCTCGTTTAGTAGTTGTTGGAAACTACGCTGCATTAGGCCTACAAATTGGGTATGGGGTGTAGAGAGATGGTGTGTTCCACTCCAAGGTGTTCCCCAGGTTTCCTCGCCAATGCTTCGATCTTCATGCTCTCGTTTAGTAGTTGTTGGAAACTACGCTGCATTAGACCTACAAATTGGGTATGGGGTGTAGAGAGATGGTGTGTTCCACTCCAAGGTGTTCTCCAGGTTGCCTTTCCTGAGCTTCGATCTTCCGGCTCTTGTTTAGTAGTTGTTGGAAACTACGCTGCATTAGGCCTACAAATTGGGTATGGGGTGTAGAGAGATGGTGTGTTCCACTCCAAGGTGTTCCCCAGGTTTCGTCCACATTGCTTCGGTCTTCCGACTCTCGTTTAGTAGTTGTAGAAAACTACACTGCATTAGGCCTACAAATTGGGTATGGGGTGTAGAGAGATGGTGTGTTCCACTCCAAGGTGTTCCCCAGGTTTCGTCCACATTGCTTCGGTCTTCCGGCTCTCGTTTAGTAGTTCTTGGAAACTACACTGCATTAGGCCTACAAATTGGGTATGGGATTGTAGAGAGATGGTGTGTTCCACTCCAAGGTGTTCTACAGGTTGCCTTTCCTGAGCTTCGATCTTCCGGCTCTCGTTTAGTAGTTGTTGGAAACTACACTGCATTAGGCCTACAAATTGGGTATGGGGTGTAGAGAGATGGTGTGTTCCACTCCAAGGTGTTCTCCAGGTTGCCTTTCCTGAGCTTCGATCTTCCGGCTCTCGTTTAGTAGTTCTTGGAAACTACACTGCATTAGGCCTACAAATTGGGTATGGGGTGTAGAGAGATGGTGTGTTCCACTCCAAGGTGTTCTCCAGGTTGCCTTTCCTGAGCTTCGATCTTCCGGCTCTCGTTTAGTAGTTGTTGGAAACTACGCTGCATTAGGCCTACAAATTGGGTATGGGGTGTAGAGAGATGGTGTGTTACACTCCAAGGTGTTCTCCAGGTTGCCTTTCCTGAACTTCTATCTTCAGGCTCTCATTAAATTGTGGTTAAACGGAACAACTGCATTTGGCGTACTAGTTGGTTTGGGGCCTACTATCGGTGTCTGCCACTCCTTGCTGTTCTCCTGGTTTCCTGTCCTGAAATCCCATTTTCAGGCTCTCGTTAAGTAGTTGTTAATGTTAGACTGCATTTGGCCTACTAGTTGGGTTGGGGCCTACTATCGGTGTCTGCCACTCCTTGCTGTTCTCCTCCACTGAACAAAGCTGTGCCGCCTGTTTACTACGGTTGCCAATTTTGAACTGCATTTCGACTACTTACTGATTTGGGCCTACTCTCTGTGTCAGCCTCTCATTCCAGTTGTCCTCCACTGCAATGCCCCCGGGTTAGTCCTGTGTTACCAATTTTGAACTGCATTTAGCCAACTTTATTCTTTGGGCCTATATCTGTGTTTCCTCCTCATCCTGCCCATTGCCCAGCCAGTGATAGATGAGTCTGCTGGTACATTGACCCATAATGCAAAATTCCCCGTGCACGCTACACAGCAAGATTGTGACCCTGCTGAAAGTCAGGTTCCTCTTCCCGCATACCATACCACCTTACACGGGGACAAAGAGGAAGGTGCAGATGAAAGTGCAGGTTCCTTCATCAGGTGGGGGGAGGAATACTAGTTGGCGACGTCACTGGCACAGGGCCTCTCATAGTACGCAAAAGTGTTGCTGCCGATGGGAGGCGCCCCCGCCGTGCAAACACACCACTGTACTTTGAGGGGCCCTGTGCCTGTGCCAATGCCAACGAGTGGGCCCCCCCTGCTTGCTCAGGATCACAGCACTTGCAAAGTTGAAATACTTACCTCTCCCTGCTCCACTGCCGTGACGTGGTCCAGATTTACTGGGCCCACTAATTACTTGAACCAGCCCTACCCCCCACAACTTTAGCCAAATGACCCCCAATTTCAAATGCCTTCCAATTATTATAAGGTAAATTACGATTGACAAGCTTCTTTAACAAGAATGGATGTTTTTGCCATTAAAATGGGCAGTGTAGGTGTTTTCCTGGCCTCCACTCACTGCCGACTATGCTCCCCCATTGACTTGCATTGGGTTTCGTGTTTCGGGCGATACCCGACTTTTCGCGATAATCGGCCGATTCCACTCGACTCGACTTCTAAGATAGTCGGGTTTCGCGAAACACGGCTCGACTCTAAAAAGGTCAAGGTCGCTCAACCCTAGCTTCTACTGGTGCCTGATGATCAAAAGATCGCCAAGATGCTAGAAGGGAACACTGTTTGTGCTTGTCTTAAGCTGTATACAACGTTCTCATTTAGCAATACTGTATACAACATTCAGGAAGACAGAGATGGTAAGCATCTCTGTGTTTAGTATAGTGAGTCTGACTGTCTCTTCACAGCTGACTTCCAATTTCATAGATGGCTCCCAAGACAATTGAAGGTCTGCAAATAACTAATAGTGAGGTAATTTCATTGTGTAATTGCCTATAAAGGGGTTGTACAATGAACCAAGTACATTTTAATCAATAGATCTTGAAATAGTAATAAGTTCCACAACGTGTTGTGTTAAAAATATTCCTGTGCTGAGATCATCTTATAACTGTGCCCCTACTATGTACTGTGCAATAGTTGAGTCCAGGTACGGACTGGGACTAAAATTCAGTCCTGGCATTTGCAATCACACAGGCCCATGTTGTCCCCGTTTCCAAGGAACAGATGGGGATATATTGCTAACATTATCGTGGATGGAGGAAAGCCATATTTACTACAAGATCAATATTTCTAATGATACCTGTGGCCTGCTGCGGTAAGTGACGGAGTCAGCGACTTTGTGCTCCATTGCAACTGTTAACAGTATGGGAGTCTTGAGAACATTGATTCTACTAACAACATAGCAGATAAGGTGGCCCATAACCAGACAGGCCCTTCTGTCATTTGTCAGAATTGCCCAATGACCAGTCCGGCCCTGGTTGAGTCTCACCGTGCTGGAACATGTTTGGCACATACAACAATTCCTGGTCTTAGGATGATGGATGAGAGAGCTGCTGCTTTCTGTTAGATAAAATTTTACCTCGCCTGTTTTATCACAGGAACAATTGTTTCTGTTGCATCTAGTGGCATGATCACAAATGAAATCAGTAAGGTAGGAGCTTTGGCTGCAGCTGAGCTCATATGTCATTAACTTAATTTATGATGAGCTCAAAAAGCTGGATACAAAGCAGAAACACTCGCTCATTCAATAAAAAAAAGGGCAGGGAAATGTTTTACCTCACAGAAAGTGGCTGAGATCCCGTGCTATAATGTTTGCATACTCTCTTTTGCTTCCTCTCCTGGGCAGGAGCTGTGGGATGATCAAACAATGTCCCTGCACGGTCAGACCCGGCCATTACACAGTACACGGCAGGGGCACATTTATTAGATTATCTCAGCACAGGAACATTTTATTTAAACACACCCAATTGTGGGACTTATTTTTAGTCCAAGATCTCATGGTTAAAATGTACTATGTTCGTGGGGCTGGGAGGAATAAATAGTCAGTGATATCATTGGCTGAACATCACTCGCAGCTTTATTTTCAACTAAAATCTAAGCATCGAGATTATTTCAAAAGAAATACCACATATACAGTATAAACTTGATATTTATTAGAGGCTGTAAGCCAGTCACGGGGCTCCCAGCACACAAGTAGACCTCCCCAGCTTCATTATCACTAAACCAATGACTAACCACCAGCTACAAAAGAGAAAACAGCATAAATGCACAGGGAATAAATATCTAAAATCCATGTAAAACAAGTAAAGAGGACAGGCTGGTGGGACAGCAAAGCCTAGAGGACTTCAGCAAGAGAAGATGAGGAAATGCAGAGGTAAGAGTCCTCTTAGTCAAACATCCCCACCAACTAGGATTTGTTATAACAGGCTGAACAGAGTGTTTGACTTTGATAAATTATGGCCCAGGGCGTGATGGTCAAACAGCTCCACTATGGTCTTGCCAGTTCAAAGGACATTGGTCCAAAAGTATTACGGTTTGTTCAGATGCAAACTGTCATAGTGCTGTTATTTTTAGAAAAATAGACTTTCTCTTAGTAACCCTTCCATAGAAAAGCAAATAAACCCAAAAAGAAAATTGACAAAGAAATATACACACTGAATATAATTACAGTGGGTATGAAAAATATGCAGACCCCATTAAATTTTTCACTCTTTGTTTCATTGCAGCCATTTGGTAAATTCAAAAAAGTTCAACTTTTTTCTCATTAATGTACACTCTGCACCCCATCTTGACTGAAAAAAAAACAGAAATGTAGAAATTTCTGTTTTTCAGGGGGACACTTTACCAACACTGACTTCGTGAGGGTTGTGGCCAGTTCTCTATTGCCTTCTGTAAGACTACCTTAACTCAGGACTTTTACTGAGCTTTAAATTGACTCGAGTAGGAAACTCATCTTTAATGACATGAGTGTGACCTAGTAACTCTAATAGCCTGCCTCTATTTTCGGGTACCAATTTACGGCCATGTTGTATTTTGGGAAGGTGATACATTACCTGCTACTTTGACATCTGGAACGTTGGTTTCTAGCTGGCTTACAAGCAAAGGGTTTCTGGCGGGTCCTATTCTTCCAGGGTTTTAGCAGGTTGCCATAATATATGGGAAAGGGCTTCCTTTTCCCTGGTTGGTGTACTTTATAATTGATCTCTCCCACCTTTTCAACCACCTTATAGGATCCCTGCCACTAGGTAAGGAACCTGTTCTCCCTTGTGGACACTAGCACAAGTTCCTGATCTCTACGCTTAAAGGGAACCTGTCTGACGATTCCTATGATGCTGCACAGTAGGAAAGAGGCGGAGGGAGATGGAGGAGAAGCGCAGAGTACTACTGCGCATGCCCAAGATTCCCAGCCCTGCAGTGTGAATAAATCAGAAGAGACTGCGGGGCGGGATCTTGGGCCACGCGTCCACGCAGGCGCAATAATAAAGACATCATGTGATGTCAGTGGACGGGCAGCGCTAACTGCGCATGCCCAAGGAAAAAAGTACAGCGCAGGCGCCGGGAAAATGCCATAACGCTGAGGAGGCGGCACCCAGAATAAATGAGGAAGCAACTCACGGCCGTGGGGCGTCTGTGTAAGGGGGGAAAGTCCTGCCCCCTGACCATTTCGAGGTATGAGGGACAAATTATCTAAACGATTATTTCAGCATTGGCAGGGACAAGAACTAAAAGAGCCACCTTGACAGAATGCAGCATTAGTGCCGCACAAGGTGGCTCTTTTAGTTACAAACGCCGGGGGGGGGGGAGACAGGTTCCCTTTAAATTGTCTCACTCAAGCTGCCCGATTAATTCCATTTGGAGTTTTTTTTGAGGATGTGCTCTTTTACCTGTCCCTTCACTTTGTTCTCACGGCATAATAAATCATTATGCCTGGTCCCTTGTGTAAACCAACTATTGGCTCCTGTATTCTGGGGAACCCCATTTACATTTTCCAGAGTACCTTTTACTTTTAAGTCCCTGAACTGGGCAGTCCCATAGTTGTCCTGAGACTCCTTCAGGTCAGGGAAATTAGCTGCAGGGGATGCTTCCTCATCCTCCTCTCTAGCCAGTACAATGAACGGAAATTCACTATTTACATTATGTGACTTTATTACCATATATCTCTACTGGCGGCATACGTAACTACTGGGTGCTACAGATTAGCCCATAAGTCCCAGAACATAGGAAAATCTTGACTGACAACAATAACATGGAACAAGACCTTGACCACCCCCACTTGGTGGGACAGGGAACCACAGTCTATGCATATGTCAACCTGGGCCATGGGATAGTTCTTGGCATCTCAATGGATACAACTTACCCCATTCCCTTCCCGGGGAATAGCAGATGCGGAAGTATGGATCTTACCAGGGTCACCATACTCCTTAAGTCCAGAAGTCCCATCACTTGGACACCATTCACAGTCACTTCGAATTCCTGAGGCCCCTCACCAGGATGAGGAACAGCACTGCAGGCAGAGTAGGGAAAATAGGAGTAGAACCGGCCTACGCAGCAATCCATCAGCTCCAAGGTCAAGGGAAAAGCGGGTGACATATGACCCAGGAATTGACACCTCCAACAGATAATGGTATGATATTTAATCCCCCCCTCAGATGTGCCATTGGACCCCTTCTTAGAGTCTCCCAGAAATGTGACCTTAGGCTCCCTTGATTGCTCAGGGAGATCTCCATGACCAAGTATCTTTCTACGAGGCTCACAAGGTCATCTGTATTCTGGGAATCTCTTTGGGCATATGGTGGTGCCTACTTACTTACTCTATTAGGTATCAAGCTGTGGAAATCTCTTATTTATTTTTCTCCTTACATAGAGAGCCTGCATAGATTTCAGCTAGTCAGCCAAAAACTGGTGGTCCTGATTGGCAGTCGCTTTACTTATACCAATCCAGCTTGTTGGGAGGACAGATAAAAAAAACGTAACCAATCAGAATATTAAAAAATATAAAAGGTTAAATCGTTACCTAGAAGCTTGTGACATTTATAATCAAACATAAAAAGGGAACAGCACACTACTCAAAAAAAGGAAACACTTAAACAATACAATGTAACTCCAAGTCAATCACACTTCTGTGAAATCAACCTATCTTGTTATGAAGCAGCACTGATTGTGAATCAATTTTTCTTGCTGTTGTGCAAATGGAACAAATAGATAGAAATTATAGGCATTTAGTAAGACTACCTCTATAAAAGAGTGGTTTTGCAGGTGGTGAATACAGACCACTTCTCTGTTCTCATCCTTTTTGGCTGTTGTTTTGGTCACTTTTGCAGTTTTTCATTGCATTTACCCCTAGAGGTACAGTAGCATGAGGCGCTGTCTATAGTACAACCCACAGAAGTGCTCAGATCGTGCAGCTCAACCAGGATGGCACATCAATGTGAGCTGTGGCAAAAAGGGTAGCTATATCTGTTAGCACAGTGTCCAAAGCATGGAGCAGATACCAGGTGACAGGCCAGTACACCAGGAGACATGGAGGAGACCGTAGGAGGGCAAAAACCCAACAGCAGAACCGCTATTTCCTCCTTTGTGCAAGGAGGAGCAATGCAAGAGCCCTCCAAAATTACCTCCAGCAGGCCACTAACATATGCTCAAACTGTGAAATACAGACTCCATGAGGGTGGTATGAGATCCCGACATCCACAAGTGGGTGTTGTGTTTATGTAACACAGGTAATTGCATGCAGAGGCACAGAGCAAGGGTTAACAGAGGAAATCAATTTTTTATTTAATTGTTACAGGGGTAAACCTCACAGGGAGCAACAGGGAATAAATCAGGTTAATGCTAGGGATTACACAGGGAAGGAGCAACTCAAAGTGGCAATTTATGTGTAAGTCAATTTCACTTAGCGTGACTCAGGTGCCCTTTCCTTCTTCTGGGTGAATGCTGGCTGCCAGCTGATGAGGTGCTGAGTTTCTTTTGAGTTCCCTACCTAACAAGTCGATCTTCTCTCTTCTGGCGGTAGCGGGCGGTCACCTGTCTGCCCCGCTGAGCCCCTAGTCCATTCTACTGCTCTGCAGCCAAGAGTATTCCACAGCAGTCTCATATTCAGCATGCGCTGCTCCGCACATCCGACGTCATCTCAGGGTCCTTACTGTACCTGACCTTTAACGCTGCCGTGCGGCCTTCCTTACTCGCAACACTGCCCCGGCCCTCACTGTCTCTTCTCTCTGGTGGAAACCCCCTCTCTTTTCCCACGCTAACCCTCTTAAACTCTCCTGGCTCACCCCGCCCCCCTACCCAGGTCAAGAGTCTGCTCCGTCCTCAATCTCCTTCCCCCTGCAACAATAAGCTCAGCCCCAGCAGTTCCGGACCCGGTGCCATGTCAGCACCCACAGCCCGGTCTTCTTTCCTACATTTACAGCCCAACACAATGCAGAGCGATTGACATTTGTCAGAGAACACAAAGATTGGCAGATTTGACATTGGTGCCCTGTGCGCTTCACAGATGATAGCAGGTTCACACTGAGCACGTGACAGATAACAAAATTCAGACTTATGTAAATAGGCAGCCTAAAGAAGAGAATTTGTAACGAATGGAAACGGAGGCACAGGTGGTAAAGTTCACATTTGTTTTTATTGTAATTGAACGTGGAATCAAAATCGTCACTACACCTGTAGATAAATTCCCAAAGGGGTATAATTTCCAAAATGGGGCCACTTGAGGGTGGATTCTGCTCTTTTAGCGCTTAGGGTGTTAGGACTGGCGGAACGCACCAAGACAGATGGTATAGATGCGTTCGCAGTCCGGGGTCCACCGTGCAGGTGAAAACCTGCTGCTAGCAATTAGCAGACTATATGGCGGTACACTAGAGTATACACGCGTGGGTTAACCTCACCCAGCATGAAAGACGCAATCCTGTTAAGGCACAGGACCGCGGTACCGCACCTAAAGCGCGAGCAAGTAGTCAGCGAACTCAACCCCAACTGGGATTGAAGTCCGATTAGACCCTTGCTGGCGCAACACCGCAACTGGGTGTGAAATGAAACAGAAGAGCATGCAGTGCCGCACTGACGAACGTCACTAACCACCCAGGCTTGGGTAAGGAAAGCACAGAGGAAGTGCACGGCGCCGTACTGGCGGTCACAGCAACTGGACGCTATAATGTGTGACTAGTGCTGTAGGATAAGTCGGGCGCTAGGTAGCAGCCATACACCTTCCACGAACAGTCATACTATAGGGTAGGGGTATCCAAGGACGACTTGCACTCACAAAATACACACATTAGCAATTGTTTGACAATACTAGCGCATGGCCGTGCGGTCATGCGCAGTTTATATAGCAGCAGCACAGGAAGTGGCCACAGCACTTTTGCCCTTCTAGGACCTGCCAAGAGGACCAATGGAATGTGCTGCAGAGCCTGAGCACGTGACCCTCGATCTCCAACGGGAAACCTTACGCTGGGCATGCTCAGTACGTGCAGACAAGGACTTAGTCCCAGAGAAGTCCGCTCGCTGCTGACCAGCACAGACTTTAATAGCAGAGACTGGAGAAGCAGCAGTAACTCTCAGAACAGAGTGAGAATGAGCAAGATGCTGGGACCGACGTCCTTGCTGAGCAGACTCCACTGCGGCTGGACAAGAATGGGAGACCGCAGCGGAGGTGGCTCGAGATTCCCCCTGTGCAGAAGCGGGAATTCGACCCTTAACATTACCCCCCCCTCCTTGGGCCTCGCTACGTTCGAAGGCAGCAATGAGCTGCGGAGCCCGAATGTGCTCAGCAGGCTCCCAGGACCTATCCTCAGGGCCGTAACCCTTCCAGTCCACCAAAAAAAATTTTTTGCCACGTACCACCTTGCACCCCAAGATAGCGTTCACCTCGAAATCGTCCGTAGACGAACCCGATGTCTCAGAAAACCGAGACATGTATACGGGCTTAAGGAGGGACACATGAAAGATGTCGGTGATACCAAGGCGTGGAGGAAGGGCCAGACGGTAGACCACAGGATTAACCTGTTCGAGGACCTTGCAGGGACCCAAGTAGCGAGGAGCAAATTTAGTGGACTCAACTCGCAGCCTGATGTTACGGGCGGAGAGCCACACCAAGTCGCCAGGAGCAAAGGACGGGGCGGGGCACCGATGAGCATCGGCGGAGGACCTCATTCTCTCCTTAGAGGCCCGAATGGCATCCTGAGTGCGGTCCCAAATATCCCGTGCCTCCAAAGCCCAGTCTGCCACCCTGGAGTCTGCGGAAGACACGGGCATAGGCACAGGTACCCGTGGATGCTGACCATAGTTGAGGAGGAATGGGGTTTGTCCAGTGGAGTCGGCTACGGCGTTGTTCAGCGCAAACTCTGTCCATGATAGCAAGGATGCCCAGTCATCCTGCCTGGCTGAAACAAAATGTCGCAGGTATGTGACCAAGGTCTGGTTGGCCCTCTCTACCAACCCATTCGTCTCGGGATGATAAGCGGAAGAGAGATTCAACTCAATACTGAGAAGACGACACAGCTCTCTCCAGAACCGAGACGCAAACTGGGGACCCCGGTCACTGACAATTTTGTCAGGCATACCATGTAGGCGGAAGATGTGCTTAATGAACAACGCAGCCAAGGCCCGTGCAGAAGGTAACCGTGGTAGCGGCACCAAATGCACCATTTTCGAGAAATGATCGGTGATGACCCAAATGATGGTACAGCCGCGAGACTTGGGCAAACCCACGACAAAGTCCATCCCGACCATCTCCCAGGGCCTATCTGCCACAGGCAAGGGATAGAGCAACCCAGCTGGCCTTTGACGCGGAGATTTATTTTTGGCGCAGGAGACACACGCCAGAATATAATCCCTGACATCCCGGACCATATGCGGCCACCAGTACGTCCTCGCCAGTAGCTCAGATGTCCTCTTTGTCCCAAAGTGTCCACCCACTCTGGACAAATGAGCCCAAGAGAGAACCTCCGGTCGCAAATTAATGGGCACAAAAGTCTTGCCCGGAGGCACAGACTCAAGCGAAACCGGTGCTACGGTTCTCAGGCTCTCAGAGGGAACAATAAGCCGAGGCTCCTCTTCCTCCTCTTCAGTTGACATAAGGGAGCGAGAGAGAGCATCAGCACGAATATTCTTCTCCCCGGCGAGAAAATGAAGAGAAAAGTGGAACCGGGAAAAGAACAAGGACCATCTGGCTTGGCGAGAATTTAGCCGCTGGGCTGTCTGTAAGTAGACCAAAATTTTGTGGTCAGTGTAAACCTGGAAGGGAAACCGCGCACCTTCCAGAAGATGTCTCCACTCTGCAAAGGCCAACTTCATTGCTAGCAGCTCCCTATTCCCGATGGAGTAGTTTCTCTCCGTTGGCGAGAAAGTCTTAGAGAAGAAAAAGCATGGATGCTTCCGACCTTGAGCATCCTTCTGGTAGAGGACTGCTCCAGCACCAACGGACGAGGCATCCACCTCCATTAGGAATGGCTTATCCACATCGGGACAATGTAAGATGGGAGCGCTAGCAAAGTGGGACTTAATAGAAGTGAAGGCCTTGGAGACCTCTTCCGACCACAATTTAGGATTCGCTCCCTTCTTGGTGAGGGCTACCAAGGGAGCTACCAGAGTTGAGAAGTGGGGAATGAACTGGCGGTAATAGTTAATGAACCCCATAAAGCGCTGCACCGCTTTAAGAGAATGGGGCTCTTGCCAGTCCATCACAGCCTGTAGTTTGGCAGGATCCATAGCCAATCCCTGGGCGGAGATGATATAGCCCAGGAACGGCAAAGACTCCTGCTCAAACATACACTTCTCCAACTTAGCGTAAAGAGAGTTTGCCCGTAGGAGGTCGAAGACTCTGCCAACATCTCTCCGGTGGGAGTCAATATCTGGAGAAAAGATGAGAATATCATCCAGATAGACAACAACTGAGGTGGAAAGCATATCCCGGAAGATGTCGTTGACAAAGTCTTGAAAAACGGCTGGGGCATTACAGACCCGGAAGGGCATCACCAGATACTCATAGTGCCCATCTCTGGTGTTAAACGCCGTTTTTCATTCGTCCCCCTCACGGATGCGAATCAGGTTGTAAGCACCCCGCAGATCTAATTTAGTAAATACCCTTGCTCCCCGAAGCCTATCGAAGAGCTCAGATATCAAGGGCAAAGGATACTTCTTCTTAACGGTGATAGCGTTAAGACCCCTGTAGTCTATGCATGGACGTAGCTCCCCATTCTTCTTCTGCACGAAGAAGAACCCTGCCCCAGCAGGTGACACTGACTTCCTGATAAACCCTCTTGCCAGATTCTCTTGAATGTACTGAGACATGGCCTCCGTCTCCGGGAGAGATAATGGATAAACTCGACCCCGGGGAGGCTCCGCACCAGGCAAGAGATTGATAGGACAGTCATAGGGGCGATGGGGCGGAAGGGTCTCCGCCGCCTTCTTGTAGAACACGTCTGCGTAAGACCAATATTGCTTGGGGAGAGAGGATAGATCTGCGGATACCTCAGTAGTAGCAACCTGAACGCACTCTCGGTGACACCTACCCCCACATGATTCACCCCATCCCAGAATTCTGCCTGAGGACCACTCGATGTGAGGAGAGTGGTACCGTAGCCAAGGTATCCCCAACAGGACCTCATCAATACCCTCAGGAATGACGAGCAGAGAAATAATCTCCTGATGGGATGGCGACAGGGACAGAGTAACAGGGATGGTCTGATGTGTTATCTGTGCGGGGAGTGTCGACCCATTCACCACTCGTACCGTTACTGGTTGAGATAGCATAACCAGGGGTATTGCGTGACGTTGGGCGAAGGCAGAAGACATAAAATTGCCCTCCGCCCCAGAATCCACGCAGAGGTCTACCGAGTGGGAGGATGAGCCAAAGGTAATTGTCCCCTTAAAGGACAATTTGGAGGCAAACGTTGCAGTGTCTAGTGCACCTCCACCTACTACCACTAGACGCTGACGTTTCCTCGACCGCTGATGACATCTGGTGGCAAGATGTCCTGACTGTTGGCAAACATGGCAACCCTGGAGTGCACGAGCGGTCTGGGACTTAGATCCCGCTTGTGACACCACCTTAGGTTCCTGGAACTCAGGAGCCTGGACTGGAGATTCCAAAGGTTTGGCGAAGGTGGGAGCCAGCCGAAACCTCTGCCTACACTGGGCTCGCTCTAACCTCCGCTCGTGAAAACGGAGGTCAATGCGAGTAGATACTGCTATTAACTCCTCCAGTGTGGCGGGAATCTCCCTAGTGGCCAGAGCATCCTTAACGTGGTCAGCCAGCCCCCTCCAAAATATAGGGATAAGGGCTTTATCCGACCACTCCAGCTCAGATGCCAGAGTGCGGAAATGGATGGCAAAAAGGCTGACCAAGGACGAGCCCTGAGTCAGTGCCAACAGTTGGAGCGCCGTGTCATGGGTGACACGAGGTCCTAGAAAGACCTGTTTCAGAGTGCTCAGGAATAACGGAGCACTCTGCACCACATGATCGCCACGCTCCCACAGCGGCGTAGCCCACTGCAACGCCCTGTCTGACAATAAGGAAATTATAAAGCCCACCTTAGCCCGCTCTGTAGGGAAACGAGAGGCCAGAAGCTCGAGATGTATTGAGCACTGACTCACGAAACCCCTACAGGACTTACTGTCACCAGAAAATTTCTCTGGTAGCGGGAGGCGAGATAGCGTCGGTACAGGAGCGGCAGTGGACAAGGTAGCTGCAGCCACACTTGCAGCCTGAACAGCGACAGCAGTAACATCCACAGCTGAGGTTGAACGCTCAAGAGCCGCCAACCTTCCCTCCAGCTGCTGGATGTACCGCTGTAAACGCTGGTCGTCCGCCATTTTACTAGCCAGACCCTGGCGCTAGTATTCTGTTAGGACTGGCGGAACGCACCAAGACAGATGGTATAGATGCGTTCGCAGTCCAGGGTCCACCGTGCAGGTGAAAACCTGCTGCTAGCAATTAGCAGACTATATGGCGATACACTAGAGTATACACGCGTGGGTTAACCTCACCCAGCGTGAAAGACACAATCCTGTTAAGGCACAGGACCGCGGTACCGCACCTAAAGCGCGAGCAAGTAGTCAGCGAACTCAACCCCAACTGGGATTGAAGACCGATTAGACCCTTGCTGGCGCAACACCGCAACTGGGTGTGAAATGAAACAGAAGAGCATGCAGTGCCACACTGACGAACGCCACTAACCACCCAGGCTTGGGTAAGGAAAGCACAGAGGAAGTGCACGGCGCCGTACTGGCGGTCACAGCAACTGGACGCTATAATGTGTGACTAGTGCTGTAGGATAAGTCGGGGGCTAGGTAGCAGCCATACACCTTCCGCGAACAGTCATACTATAGGGTAGGGGTATCCAAGGACGACTTGCACTCACAACATACACACATTAGCAATTGTTTGACAATACTAGCGCATGGCCGTGCGGTCATGCACAGTTTATATAGCAGCAGCACAGGAAGTGGCCACAGCACTTTTGCCCTTCTAGGACCTGCCAAGAGGACCAATGGAATGTGCTGCAGAGCCTGAGCACATGACCCTCGATCTCCAACGGGAAACCTTACGCTGGGCATGCTCAGTACGTGCAGACAAGGACTTAGTCCCAGAGAAGTCCGCTCGCTGCTGACCAGCACAGACTTTAATAGCAGAGACTGGAGAAGCAGCAGTAACTCTCAGAACAGAGTGAGAATGAGCAAGACGCTGGGACCGACGTCCTTGCTGAGCAGACTCCACTGCGGCTGGACAAGAATGGGAGACCGCAGCGGAGGTGGCTCGAGATTCCCCCTGTGCAGAAGCGGGAACTCGACCCCTAACATAGGGGCTCTGTATTTGGTGTTAGCAAATTATAGAAAATTCTTCTCTCCACGATGCCTTCTGCATAACAGTACTGCTTTGCCATACGGCGAGATTCAGGAGGGACGTAGCGCTATTTGCCAATAGTGCTCAGTCCCTTCCGAGTCTTTCCATATGGCTAAAGGTACCTTCACACTGAGCAACTTGCGAACGATAACGATAGTGATCCGTGACGTTGCAGCGTCCTGGATAGCGATCTCGTTGTGTTTGACATGCAGCAGCGATCAGGATCCTGTTGTGACATCGCTGGTCGGAGCTAGAAGGCCAGAACTTTATTTCGATGTGTTCACAGACAGCCATGGTTATTGGCCCCCCCCTGGCTAAAAACACCTGCCCCCAGCCACCCCAGAAAAGGCACATCTGGAAGATGCGCCTATACTGGCACTTGGCCACTCTCTTCCCATTCCCGTGTAGCGGTGGGATATGGGGTAATGAAGGGTTAATGCCACCTGGCTATTGTAAGGTGACATTAAGCCTGATTAATAATGGAGAGGCGTCAATTCTGACACCTATCCATTACTAATCCAAAAATAGTAAAGGGTTAAAAAAAAACACACACACATTATTAAAAATTAATTTAATGAAAAAATCACAAAGGTTGTTGTATTAATTTATTCCACTCACTGAAGACCCTCCTTCTCGGGTGCTGGGGGCAGGTGTCTTTAGCCGGGGGGGGGGGGCAATAACCATGGACCCTCTCCAGGCTATTAATATCTGCCCTCAGTCACTGGCTTTACTACTCTGGCGGAGAAAATTGTGCAGGAGCCCACGCCAATTTTTTCCGCCATTTAACCCTTTAATTTACTAGCTAGAACGGCCAAATTTTGCATAGACACACTACTAACATTAGTAGTGTGGAATATGCAAAAAAAAATGGTGATATGAGATGGTTTACTGTATGTAAACCAGGTCTCATATCATGTCGGGTTTAGGAAGGAGAAAGCAAAAGCCGGCAATTGAATTACCGGCTTTCTGCTATATCGCGCTGGATGAAATATTAATATATATATATATATGTGTCTATTGACATATATATGTATATATATAGACAGTATATATGTTTTTTTTTTTTTTTTACACATGGATCCCTTGTATAGCCGTATGTCGGTTTTGCAAGCCTGCGATAAAACCACGCAGTACGGATGACATACGGATTACATACGGAGGATGCCATGCGCAAAAAACGCTGAAACACCCTGCCTACGGAGGAGCTACGGACCACTATTTTCGGGACTTTTCAGCGTATTACGGCTGTAATATACGGACCGTATTTTCATACGCTGTGTGTGACGCCGGCCTAATACTCACCTCTCACTGTTGCTCTGTAGCTACTCCTCAGGAGACAGGGCTCTGCTCAGAGAATAAATAAAAAAATATTATTCCCTTCTTCTGTGATCAGGTCTCAGTGCTCACAAGCAGCAGCTTTGTCTATGAGCCACAGTCCATGATATAGATAGGGGAATTTGGTAATCTTGAGCTGTATTGCAGGCAGTGAACCCAGAAGCAGAGTGTACTGTTATGCAAAGAAATACATTGTATAGAGCAGTGTTCCCTATATACTAGAGGTCAGCGTCGGACTGGAGCACCTTGGGCCCACCAGAGAAAATCATTCTTGGGGCCCACTATGTAGCTACATAGAAATAGATACAAGACCACCAATTGTGCGGTAAAAAGCGCTAATATCAGGGTATAGTATAAGGTAGTTCACGTCTTAATAATGTAGCAAGGGTTGGGGTAGCCCCCTCACAGAATATAATGTAGCCCCCTCATAAAATATAATGCAGTCCCCTCTCATAGAATATAATGCAGCACCCCACAAAATATAATGCAACCCTCTCAGGTATGACACAGTCCCCACCATAGAATATAATGTAGCACCCCCATAGGGTATAATGCAGCCCCCCCTCATATAGTATAATGCCACCCAGCACAGAATATAATGTAGTCCCCTGAGAGAATGCAGTTCCACCACAGAATATAATGCAGCCCCCCCATAGAGTATACTGTAGCCCCCTCATATAGTATGATGTAGCCCCCATATTATGTAGTCCCCTGAGAGAATAATGCAGCCCCACCACAGAATATAATGCAGCCCCCCATAGAGTATACTGTAACCCCTCATATAGTATGATGTAGCCCCCATAATATAATGTAGTACCTTGAGTATAATGCAGTCCCCCCACAGAATATAATGTAGCCCCCCAGGGCCGTATTTAGTGTTTCTGCTGCCCTAGGCACTTTTAGTGCTGCCTCCCCTTTTGGTGAGTATGACACTATCGGCAGTGACTTTGGCAAGAATCGCTGATGTGAAAGTCGCCTTTTGCAGCAGATCGGGCAGTTTTTCTGCATCTGCCGCGTAACGGATCACTTATGGCAACACTGCGTTCGGCCTCATTCATTCTCTATGGGATTTGCGGCACTTGCCGTGATCTGGCAAATGTGGTACCATACCTCCCAACTTTTGAAGAAGGGAAGGAGGCATAAAGTTTGCGGCGCGCGTAGTGCGCCGCGGCAAATTTTAGGCCACGCCTCTGACTAGACCCATTTCACAACTAGTCACACCCATATCCACGTCCCAACCGCAGCCATTTAGCACTGCTGATCACACTGTTTTATATACAATAATTATAAACAAAAAAATATGGCCACACAGTGCTCCATACTGTATAATGACCGCACATGATGCTCAATACTGTATAACGGCCACACATGATGCTCCATACTGTATAATGACCGCACATGATGCTCCATACTGTATAATGGCCGCACATGATGCTCCATACTGTATAACAGCCACACATGATGCTCCATACTGTATAATGGCCACACATGATGCTCAATACTGTATAATGGCCACACATAATGCTCAATACTGTATAATGGCCACACATGATGCTACATACTGTATAACGGCCACACATGATGCTCCATACTGTATAATGGCCACACATGATGCTCCATACTGTATAACGGCCACACATGATGCTCCATACTGTATAATGACCGCACATGATGCTCAATACTGTATAATGGCCGCACATGATGCTCCATACTGTATAACAGCCACACATGATGCTCCATACTGTATAATGACCGCACATGATGCTCAATACTGTATAATGGCCGCACATGATGCTCCATACTGTATAACAGCCACACATGATGCTCCATACTGTATAATGGCCACACATGATGCTCCATACTGTATAATGGCCACACATAATGCTCAATACTGTATAATGGCCACACATGATGCTACATACTGTATAACAGCCACACATGATGCTCCATACTGTATAATGGCCACACATGATGCTCAATACTGTATAACGGCCACACATGATGCTCCATACTGTATAATGACCGCACATGATGCTCAATACTGTATAACGGCCACCACACATGATGCTCCATACGGTATAACGGCCACACAGTTCTCCATACTGTATAATGGCCACACATAATGCTCAATACTGTATAATGACCACAAATGATGCTCCATACTGTATAACGGCCGCACATGATGCTCCATACTGTATAATGATCCCACATAATGCTCAATACTGTATAATGACCACAAATGATGCTCCATACTGTATAACGGCCACACATGATGCTCCATACTGTATAATGACCCCCCTCCTGTATGCATGGCTCATCTCCCTCCTATCCCATATACATAGCTCATATTACCCCTCCTGTATGCATGGATCATATTCCCCCCTGCATGGCTCATATTCCCCCCTGCATGGCTCATATTCCCCCCTGCATGGCTCATATTCCGCCCTGTATGCATGGCTCATAGTCCCCCCTGCATGGCTCATATTCCCCCCTGCATGGCTCATATTCCCCCCTGCATGGCTCATATTTCCCCCTGCATGGCTTATATCCCCCCCTGCATGGCTCATATCCCCCCCTGCATGGCTCATATTCCCCCCTGCATGGCTCATATTCCCCCCTGCATGGCTCATATTCCCCCCTGCATGGCTCATATTCCCCCCTGCATGGCTCATATCCCCCCCTGCATGGCTCATATCCCCCCTGCATGGCTCATATTCCCCCCTGCATGGCTCATATTCCCCCCTGCATGGGTCATATTCCCCCCTGCATGGCTCATATTCCCCCCTGCATGGCTCATATTCCCCCCTGCATGGCTCATATTCCCCCCTGCATGGCTTATATCCCCCCCTGCATGGCTCATATTCCCCCCTGCATGGCTCATATTCCCCCCTGCATGGCTCATATTCCCCCCTGCATGGCTCATATTCCCCCTGTATGCAGGCTTATCTCTCCGCACCCGCACCTGCTCCTGCTCCTGCTCGGCGCTCCGGCTTATGTCCTCCTTCATCCCCCCCCCCTTCCCCCGTCCCCCGGCCCCCCGGCCCTCATACTCACCTGTCCCACTGCACGGCCGTGCCGACATCCCTTGCGCTCTGTCCCAACTCCAGGCGGCGGCGCCGGCGCAGCACCTTCTTCCTGCTTCAGCGGTCATGTGACACCGTTCATTAAGATCATGAATATGCGCATATTCATGATCTTAATGAGCGGTGTCACGTGACCGCTCGTTCAGGACGAGCTGCAGTGCAGACGCCGAGACCATCGCTGGAGCAGGCAGGGTGAGTATTCAAGGCGAGCAGGCGGGCGGGCGGTGGCGGCGGGGGGGGCCCTGGAGCGGGGGAGGGCCCTGGAGCGGGGGGAGGCCCTGCCAGCAGATGCCAGTGTCAGGGCCCACCGGAGGATCCTCCGGTTCCCCGGTGGGCCAGTCCGAGCCTGCTAGAGGTGAAGAAAAAGTCGGATTTATTCCGGTGAATGGTGTAAACAAAGGTTATAAAACAGTTCCTGGCTTTTGTTCATTCTGCCTCGCAAAAATCAGAATATAAAACAAGCAAAAATTGCTATTTGCCCAAAAATGGTTCCAATAAAAACATCAAATTGTCCTACAAAAAACCTCACACAACTCTTTCAGCAGAAATATTGAAAAATTATAATTCTCAAAAAAGGGGTTTTAGTATGTGTCAACAGTTAAGCAAAAAAAATAATATAAATCTGGTATCGCACCGACCTGAAAAAAGTTGCCTAATCATTTATTATTTACTGTATTTTTCACAGGAGGAGGGCAACAAAATTAATAAAGGGGATGGGAGAACTACAATACCCAGATAGATTAGCGAAATTAGGATTATTTAGTCTAGAAAAAAGACGACTGAGGGGCGATCTAATAACCATGTATAAGTATATAAGGGGACAATACAAATATCTCGCTGAGGATCTGTTTATACCAAAGAAGGTGACGGGCACAAGGGGGCATTCTTTGCGTCTGGAGGAGAGAAGGTTTTTCCACCAACATAGAAGAGGATTCTTTACTGTTAGGGCAGTGAGAATCTGGAATTGCTTGCCTGAGGAGGTGGTGATGGCGAACTCAGTCGAGGGGTTCAAGAGAGGCCTGGATGTCTTCCTGGAGCAGAACAATATTGTATCATACAATTATTAGGTTCTGTAGAAGGACGTAGATCTGGGGATTTATTATGATGGAATATAGGCTGAACTGGATGGACAAATGTCTTTTTTCGGCCTTACTAACTATGTTACACCATAAGATGCACTTTTTTCCTTAAAAATGTGGGAGGAAAATGGGGGGTGCATCTTATGGTGTGAATGCAGGCTTACCGGGGGTCGCAGCACTGCACAAATTGAGATCTCGGCAGCACTCGGCTTCAGGAAAATGGCCGCCAAGATCTCAATCTGCACGCGCGCAGCCTCCGACGGCCATTTTCCTGAAGCCAAGTGCGGCCCACGGCTTCAGGAAGATGGCCGCAGGGAAACAAGTGAAGCGCACGCCGTAGATACCGGGCTGCGGCATGGACAGCGGTGTGGACAGTGGCGTGGACAGTGGCGTGGACACCGGGCCGCGGCGGGGACACATTTCTGCCACCAGCATCCTGAGGAAGGAACCCTGCTCCGGTGCTCGGCCTCACGGCCGACACCGGACCCGCAGCATCGCACCCCGGGACTGCAACATTGCCCCACTTTTGCCACTGCTGGCTTCCTGAGGAAGAGACCATGCCTCCTGTGACCCCGCTGTACCACCACCGGCCCTCAGGTAAGATACCTTAAATTTGGACAATAAGATGGACCCCCATCTCTTAAAAATCTTTTTTTGTGCTATTTTCCACCTCAAACGTTGGTGTGCGTTTTATGGTCTGTTGCGTCTTATAGTCCTAAAAATACGGTATACTAAAATATTTTTTATTAGGTAATGTATTAAGCCGTTCCCACTTTCCTTATCTTTGTAGTTATAATAAAGACTTGTGACTGGGCATCTGAGATTTAGACAAGAATTGTACACTGACAGACACTAGCTGTGTGTTATTTTTCTTATCATCATGCATTGTATTTATCTAATTTTGTCAAATAATGGCAGATTGGAAATCCTTTGTATCTCAATCCAAATTAGCTTTTCTTGGAAGGGGTTACCATGACAGTAAGACACACAACATGTGCACAACATTTCAGAGATGTTACATTTGTTTGTAGGGTGGATGGGGTGGTGATTTCCAAAGGTAAGCCAAGGAGATCAAATAAAGATTTTGTTTCAAATGGAAAGGTGGTGATAGTGATAGCTTGGTGACATGAAGTCTGTCTGCTGGAGGTGTGAACTGTGTCCATGCAGGGCGTCGTAAATCCAGGTGTTATATTGAGTTCCATTGTCAAGGACTTTACATCCTTATCAGTTTGAATTCCCAGATTTTCCTCTCTCTGTTGGCTTTATTTTTAAGCAAGGACAAATAACTGAATCCAACCTTCAATCTGTAAAGGTAACGTCACACTCAGCAACGCTGCAGCGATATAGACAACGAGCCGATCGCTGCAGCGTCGCTGTTTAGGTCGCTGTAGAGACATCAAACACAGCAGCTCCAGAACGATGCAGGAGCGATCCAGTGACGTAACGGTGACTCACTTATCGTTGTAGCTGGCTGTTAGCTCCATGTAAAACATTGCTGGCATCGTTGCTTTTGCTATCAAACACGACGATACACGCCGACCTGACGACCAAATAAAGTTCCTGACTTCTAGCTCCGACCAGCGATATCACAGCGGGATCCAGATCGCTGCTGCGAACAAGATCGCTATCCAGGATGCTGCAACGTCACGGATCGTTGTCGCTCTCGTTGTAAAGTTGCTGAGTGTGAAGGTACCTTTACTCTCAGCTGATTGGAAGAATATCAATAAAACTTAACCTTTAATCTATTAATTGAAAACTATAAAGTGTGAAACAAGTGCAAAAAAGTGCTTGTGCTAAGACCACATAGTGCAAGTAAAAACAGCCCCAACATACTCGTACCTACCACATATGTCTGCCTTTCAGAGGTAATATATTACAGCTATCAAGTATTGTCACACTGTCCCTCTATCATCGAGGGATTAATACCAGTTCAAACAGGTCTATGACCTATATGTATTGAATGCTCCTGTGTCAGAATTATACAATGAAAAGTAGTCACAGGTATATTTATAGCTTTATCTATAACACGCCGAGGGAGAGGACGGAGAAGACCAATCCTACCTAAACCAAGAGGGCTCAGTGCAATCCAACCATACACCGAGGGCTTATACACATTATATTATTTACTGATAGCCTGGCAATTAGCCAACATACCCTCTATCATCATAGCAGAAGAGTAGTAGTACAATATAGCAGCAAGCTCAAAGTGTCTCTATATCATAATATTTTACCCAAAGATTTCACCAGAATACATATATGCCTCCCCTCAGGAACTGCCCATACTGGCATATGTTCAATAAGTGACTTAGAAAGGCATTAATAAAAAGAAACCCATTTATACTCATCCATAGGACCGAGTGTTCAAACGGTGCCTTTTCAGAGTGCCCAGGATCTCATAACCGGCCGTTTTCAATGTTACCACGCCGTCTCATCCTAGCAGAAACTGATGTCTCCCGACACGTTTCATCTTTTGAATCATCAGGAGGGGTAGCGACATTCATCATTCAGCGAGCATTGAATGTCGCTACCCCCCGATGAGATCAGCGTGACAATACTTGATAGCTGTAATATATTACTTCTGAAAGGCAGACATATGTGGTAGGTACGAGTATGTTGGGTCTGTTTTTACTTGCACTATGTGGTCTTAGCACAAGCACTTTTTTGCACTTGTTTCGCACTTTATAGTTTTTAGTTTCAATGAATTTTATTTTCATTAACAAAGCAAATTTACAACAAGCTCCCGCACATGGGAGCGCAATAAACTTACATCAGATAGAATATACATATATAAACACAACTTCACAAACCTAAACATGACAAGACAAGTACAAAGGGTCAAATACATGAGGAGAAATGGGGTAGAAAGAGAGATTCTATACAGTGCTTTACTGTAGTTAGCGACGTAGTCGCAGGACGAGGCAATGGTTTATTTTGCCCCCCCTCTCCCCACTACAACAGATACAAAATCCGCTCCTTTAAATATCAGAATCTTCCTCGGGGTGTCAGTTACTGGTGGCTTTATATAGACAAGGTTAAAGTCTGACTGAGGTTTAGATTCGTGTTTAGTTCCATCCATGGTTTCCAGACTTGGTAAAAAGCATCCCACAAGTCATTTCTTGTTGCTTGTATACGTTCATGTATAAGAATTGTATTCATCCTATCTCTAACTGCATAAAAAGTGAAGGCGACTTCCAGTTGGCAGCTATGTGAAGTTTAGCAGCCATACACAGCTGGCCTATCAATTTGTGGAACCTGTTAGAGAAGCCTGGGCATTTGGCTTCCAGTAGAAAGACATCCGGCTCAAGTTGTATTGCTTTGCCATACATTTGTTCCGTTGTAAATTTAACCTCTTGCCATAGAGCCGAAACAACTGGGCACTCCCACCAAATGTGCTTCATGTCTCCTCTAAAGCATTGATCTGTTATGTTTGGGTATATGGCATTAAGTCTGCTCGGGACTTGATATGTTCGATGGAGGATTTTAATGGACGTTTCCACCAAGGAGGTCTGATTGCTGCCCCTGGAGACTGTGTTGCAGCATCGCTGCCAATCCTCTAAAGACATATCAATACCCAGATCCTCCTCCCACTGCTTCATGTATTTTAATTTGTCATCTCCATGTGAAATGTTTAAAGATGAGTACAACAGGGAAATAGTTCCCTTACCCAGGGGATCATCCAGGCATCTCTGTTCGAAACTGGTAGCTCGAAATGGGATCTTATGTTGTAGAATCTGTTCTGAAAAATGGAATACTTGGCATATACGCAATGTCTCCTTAGCAGGTGGTACATATCTTTGCAGGAATTCCTGTCTGGTTAAAATTATATTAAAGGGCGTGCAAAGATGTTTTAGGATAGTTATTCCATTAGCTACCCACCAGGAATATGGGCGGGGATCGAGCCCAGGTATGAACATGGGATTATGGAAGAGGGGGATTAGCGGAGAGGACTTGGATTGAAGGTTAAACTTGTATGGATTTCGTGAAAAGTCTTATAAGGTAACGGGATGGGAAGGGAGCGGAACAAGTATAGGAATCTGGGCAGAGAGACCATCTTAATTGTGTGTATCCTGCCCAACCAAGATAACGTCATGGAGGACCATCTAGCCAGGTCAGCTCGGAGACCTCTTATCAGTGGGAGATAGTTCCATTTAAATAGAGTCGATCTATGAGGAGTGAGGTTGACTCCAAGATAAGTTAGGAAGTGCTAATTTTGAGTAAATTTAAACTGGGAGACTATGTTTGTTTGCGTATCCTTTGGGGTATTAATGAATAGTGCTTTGGATTTATCAACATTGAATTTGAGGCCGGAGACCACCTCAAATTTATGGAGAACTGTGAATAAATTTGGGAGAGTAGTAACTGGGCTGGATAGGGTCAGTAATAAGTCATTGGCAAATAGACTAGCCTTATATTGTGCGTCAAGCCCAGTAGGCCCGAATATGTTTGGATTAAGTCTTATGGCTTTAGCCAATAGCTCCATGGCCATGGCAAATAGAGCTGGTGAGAGTGCCTCGTCCCTCTTTGTATAATAATTGGAGTAGGCCGAGTGGACGGAAGCTTCAGATAGGCTGTAGGTCTGTCGTATAATAATTGAAGGCACGAGACAAGGTTATGGGGGATACCAAATTTACATAGAACTTCGAATAGGTAAGTCCACGAGACCAAGTCGAAGGCCTTCTCTATGTCTAAGGCTAATAGTAATAGTGGTTGTTTATGGTAATTTACTGAGTGTATGATGTTTAGATTTCTTCTAAAATTATCAGGGCCTTGCCTTTTAGGGATGAACCCAACCTGGTCATGATGAATGAGAGTGGGTAAGAGTTTGTTGAGCCTGGCGGTGATAATAGATGTACAAATTTTTAGGTCAACATTTAGCAATGATATGGGTCTGTAATTTTTGGGATACAGGTGGTCTTTTTATGGCTTGGGGATCACTGTCACATGGGCAACGTAGAACTCAGGGGGCATCTGGGAGCCGTTTAGTAGAGCATTGCAAAAGTTTTTAATATGGGGTATGAGGGTGTCATGAAATTTCTTGTAGTAGAGTGCCGTGAGGTCTTCGGGTCCGGGGGCTTTATTTTTTTTTAGATTTTTGATTATTGTAGAGATTTCATCTGTAGAAATAGGCTACTGGAGTTGGTCAACAGCAGAGTTGGGGATCTTGGGGAGTGTCAGTTTGTCCAGGAAGGAAGATAAGAATTGTGGCGGAGGAGGTTGTGGGGCAGAATATAGTTTCTGATAGTAGTCCCGGAACGTATCATAGACGATATCTGGGTGGGCTGAGACTCGACCTCTGGAGTCTTTAATAGAGGTAACATTATTTAGGAGTTCTTTACATCTGAGTTTGCGCGCCAACATACCAGTTGGCTTATTAGCTTGCCTATCGAAGGTTGATTTAGACCATGTTAACGCTCTCTCTGTTTTATTTGTAAGACTAACATTTAACTGTAATTTAGTGTCCCGGATCTGTTTAGTTATATAGAGAGAAGTGGAAGTTTGGTTAGCGAGCTCAAGTTTTATAAGTTTATTTTCCAAGCGTGTTTGGAGTTTGGATCTTTGCTTCTTTCTATTAGAGGCAATTTTAATTAATGAGCCGATGATACATTTTTTGTGTGCCATCCAAACAAATCCAGGAGTTGCATTTCCAGTAGCGTTAGCTTGGAAGTACAGTCCCAGCTCATCTTTAATTTTAGAAAGGACAGAAGGGCCAGTAAGTAAGGATTCATTCAGTCTCCATTTAAATAATTTAGAGGTGGTGCTGTTGAATTTAAATGTCGAGAGGACCACATCGTGGTCAGAACACGATGATGGGATGTGACGAGAGAACAGGGCCGAGGGGAACGTATTTGCTGTGGCTAAATGTAGTTATATTCTTGAATAAGATCTGTGTGTAGGGGAAAAATATGTGTAGCCTTTTACGGGACCGTTTAGGTCTCTCCATACATCTTCCAAACAATTTTTCCTCATTAAGTGTAGGATTTTTTTCCTATCAACATTTGCTATATCTGAGCGCTTCTGTACACTGCTATCTAGTTTTGGATTGATGGTGAAGTTGAAGTCACCATACCAAACGAGGTGATCGTATGTGAGTGGAGCAAGTTTTGATAGAATTAATTGGAAGACTAACATCTGGGAGGCTGCAGGGAGATAGCTGTTAAACAATACAAATATTCAGACCTCGTGAAGCTCCAAGAAGGATAATGAACCTGCCCTCAGGGTCTGAGCTAACAAGCTGGAATGGAAAGCTATTTTTAATAAAAGTGGCAACACCTCTCGTTTTTCGACTCCAGGTCGACATGTAACATTGTGAGTAATTGGCACTAAAATATTTGGGGCAAGATGAATTGGAAAAGTGGGTCTCCTGTAGACAGATTATGTCTGGTGCGTGTTTCGAGTAGTCAAGGAAGGCCTTCTTGCGTTTTATGGGCGAGTTGAATCCCCGAACATTATGTGAGATAACATTACACATGATTTAATAGATATTTACCGCTAATGAATGAGAAGATACAGGCTGTGCTCCGGTTCATGTCCCCATCAAGCGGTTGCTGGAATAGCAGAGAAATACAGTAATGATCTCTGTAGGAAAACAGTAGGGAAGAAACAAACAGGGGAGACGAAGACAATTAAAACAGTTAACATTATTAAACGGGTAACAGTTCCAAAAGGTATGGTGATCTGGGTTTCCATATTAAGTGGAGCACCAGGTGTCACCAGGTTTGGGCAGCATGCTATGAACCCGACAGCCAGACCCTTAGGAGAAAGAGGAAAAGGAAAAAGAAAGAAAAAAAAAGGGGGGAGGGATTGGGGAAGAGTCGTAGGGGTAAGGTGAGATAGAGGTGGCAGGAGTGGGATGGGGGGGAGTAGAGGATTATGGGGGGGGGGGGAGAACTGGGAGAAGGTAGGGTGAGGCGGGTGAAAAACCAAGTGAAAGCATAAGGGTTTGGTGGGTCCGTTATGTTAAGACCGAAGCAGGATAATCTTATAAGTTGTCGGAACATAACTATGGAGTCCAGGTAGGGTTGGAAAAGGATAGCGTAGGTTCTTTGCTTCCCCTTTCCCTGTTCTGAGAACAGTCAAAATGACTAATAGCGCCATAAGCCTTGCCATTAGTTTCCGGTTAAGTAATCATATAGGTGGACCAGGTCAGGCGATCCGTGCATTCTGACTCCTTGTTCTAGGGGTATTCTTCCATTCCCTTGTAGGCTGCGGTTTTCGTTGTGGCAGGGATGGTGTGTTGATAGAAACTGGAACCCCGGCCCTGGTCAGGGCCTGCTTCCCTTCCTCTAGTGTACGACAGGTGTACATTTGGGAATTATATGTAAAGATTAAAGCAAAGGGGAAGTTCCATCTGTATTTAATTTGCGCCGTTTGGAGGGCAGCTGTAATAAGCTTAAGAGATCTCCTCCTGGCAAGCGTGGCTGTCGCTATATCAGCATAAATGTGTACTGAGTTTGGCAAGCCGGGCAATACGGGGTTCCCTCTTGCAGCAGTCAGTATTAAATCACGTGCTTCTTCGTAGTGCAATTTTAAAATCACATCTCTGGGCATATCGCTGTTGCGCGGCTTACCCAGGGCTCTGTGGATTCTGGTGATGTGAAGCATGGTCGGGTCCGTGCCAGGCAGCAGCGCAGTAAAAAGGGTTGTAGCCGTGTCCTTAAGAGCCACTATATTTTCAGGGAGACCCCGGATCCGTATGTTGCCCCTGCGCGATCTGTTCTCATAGTCTTCGCACCTGAGCTCGAGGTCAGCGATGCGCTCTGTATGTAGTTTGAAGACTTCCTGGTCTTCATCTAAGGCGTCCGCGTTGGCATCCATCTTTTCCTCTAAGGTAACCGTGCGCTGCATAATATCTTGCAGCTGGGAGGATATTTTCTGCATAGCAGAGGTGAGCTCTGACTGGAATGTGTCTTGTAGAGATTTAGTAAGAGCCGCAGTGGAGATCACCGTCTCCGCATGTGAGGCGGCTTCTTCCTGATCTGAGTCACCTCCTGTGCTCTCTGCAAAGGCTGGGGAGAGAGCTGTTGTAGCGGCCATCTTGGGAGCGCTGCCGCTCAGAAGAAGCTCCGTGATAGTGCGACCTGCCGGCTGTGCTGCGCTCCCTTTTTTCGGCATCGCCGGTGGAGTATCTCCTGGGGGAGAGATGGGTCTGACAACGGTGAGGCTAGCGTGCTTCGGTCGCTAATTGGGGTCCAAATAGGCTGGTCGGGTAGCGGATCTCAGCAAAACATATCCGTCACTGCCGAGGTCCGCGCATGCGCCTCCTTGCACTTTATAGTTTTTAATTAATAGACTAAAGGTTAAGTTCTCTGTTGGCTTTAAAATGACCTCTCACTACTAAGACTTTTACATCCATCATACAATGTACAGGACCAGAGAAATGTTTTCCCACATGCGTCTCCAGTTCTTTCTGGGCAGGCACACATTGATTGACAGCAGGCGCTTTGGAGCTCTGTCTCAATTTTATCCATAGCTCTGCACATAATAACACTTAAGGGTACCGTCACACTATAACATTTCGATCGCTACGACGGTACGATTCGTGACGTTCCAGCGATATCGTTACGATATCGCTGTGTCTGACACGCAGCAGCGATCAGGGATCCTGCTGAGAATCGTACGTCGTAGCAGATCGTATGGAACTTTCTTTCATCGCTGGATCTCCCGCTGTCATCGCTAGATCGGTGTGTGTGACACCGATCTAGCGATGCGATCCAGCGATGCGTTCGCTTGTAACCAGGGTAAACATCGGGTAACTAAGCGCAGGACCGCGCTTAGTTACCCGATGTTTACCCTGGTTACAAGCGTTAAACTAAAAAACAAACAAACAGCACATACTTACATTCTGGTGTTCGTCAGGTCCCTTGCCGTCTCTGCTTCCCGCACTGTGACTGCCGGCCGTAAAGTGAAAGCAGAGCACAGCGGCTGTGCTTTCACTTTCACTTTACGGCCGGCAGTCACTGAGTGCGGGAAGCAGACTGCAAGGGACCTGACGGACACCAGAATGTAAGTATGTGCTGTTTTTTTTTTTTAGTTTAACGCTTGTAACCAGGGTAAACATCGGGTAACTAAGCGCGGTCCTGCGCTTAGTTACCCGATGTTTACCCTGGTTACCCAGGGACCTCGGCATCGTTGGTCGCTGGAGAGCTGTCTGTGTGACAGCTCCCCAGCGACCACACTACGATTTACCTACGATCACGGCCAGGTCATATCGCTGGTCGTGATCGTAGGTAAATCGTATAGTGTGACGGTACCCTAAGCCACATCTACACATTCAGTATTTTGTTAGTATTTTAAGCCAGTATTTGTAAGTCAAGGCCAGGAGTGGAACAATCAGAGGAAAAGTATAATAGAAACACGTCACCACGTCTGTATATATCACCCACTCCTGGTCTTGACACAACCTTGTGCAAGTGTACCTTGAAGAATTGTAGAATTGATGCTGTTTTGAAGACAAATATTAATTTGATTTAGATTTCTATTCATTTTGTGGTTTGTTAATTGAGTACAAATGAACAATTACCATAATAAATTTTGTAAGCATTTGTACTTTGCAGCATTTTTTCCACACCTGCCTAAAACTTCTGCACAGTACTGTATATGTAAATTTATAGAGAGATTTGCATTACTTTATTCCTCCCACCATTGTGTTTCCTCACTTCTCCCATGTGATGCATAACAATGTACTTTAACCTCAGCCTCAGCAGAGAACAGATTACTGACTCCTGAGAAACTGAAGCTTTAACTCAACTTGTGACTCAGGATTCAGAGTCAGTTATGGGATTATGCCCCAAATTAGAAAATAATAACTGGAAGTACCCCACTATCCTCCTTTGCATATATGGATTTTTTACCTACATGAGACCATCAGAGCCTTTCCTCACCCCTTACCTAACCGGACCTGTACACAATCTCACAATTGAGCAGGTAAGTGAAGAAGTTAATTTGTTGCTAGCAACAGAGTCATTACTTGTGACAATTTATTTTTGGCTTAAGTCCGATAAACACAATAGCAAGAAGAATAGGTATCTGTTATCTTGGTGCCTGGAGTAAACGGAGGTAAATCTCATCATATTACAGCTGCTCGTCCTTATCCAAATAGTCAAAATGACATATGCCTCAGAAATATGTATGTAGTGCACCATCTATGGTAGAGCAGAAAAAAAAACAATATAACAATTGTTAATGTGTGCATACGACACCAAAAAGGAAACATCATGTAATTTTGAAAATAACAAGATTGATAGACATGTTAATAATATGCGGATGTTAAAATGTTCAAAATATTTTCATGGATTCAGTCTTGAGTGTGAGCGCCAAGAACCACCGTGACCCTAGTACAGTGATGGCGAACCCTAAAGAGGCCAAGTGCCCAGACTGCATCCCAAAACACACTTATTTATAGCAAACTGCTATTTTAACCTGAATATTGAGGGTTTAATTTGGAAAAAAACACATACATTAACACATTAACATCTTTTGTCTTAAAAGAAAAACACAATAACAGAGCTTTTAATGATACAAATAACTTTTCATTGAAATATAAAAGTTTTCATGTGACATACTTCTCTGGAAGGTACTATGTCATAGGTAATGTTTGGAAGACACTGTGTTATGGGTACTCTCCAGAAGGTACTGTACACTGACTCCTTGGCTCCAGCACAAGTCACGCTGGTGGTCTTCTGCTAGACAAGGTGCAATAATGTCTCCCCACATTGGGAAATTTATCACTGATCATGTTGTATTGGTGCATATATATCACATAGGAGACACTGGGGCTGGAACATATACAGTTAGGTCCATATATATTTGGACAGAGACAAAAATTTTCTAATTTTGGTTATAGACATTACCACAATGAATTTTAAACAAAACAATTCAGATGCAGTTGAAGTTCAGACTTTCAGCTTTCATTTGAGGGTATCCACATTAAAATTGGATCAAGGGTTTAGGAGTTTCAGCTCCTTAACATGTGCCACCCCTGTTTTTAAAGGGACCAAAAGTAATTGGACAGATTCAATAATTTTAAATAAAATGTTCATTTTTAGTACTTGGTTGAAAACCGTTTGTTGGCAATGACTGCCTGAAGTCTTGAACTCATGGACATTACCAGACGCTGTGTTTCCTCCTTTTTGATGCTCTGCCAGGCCTTTACTGCGGTGGTTTTCAGTTGCTATTTGTTTGTGGGCCTTTCTGTCTGAAGTTTAGTCTTTTACAAGTGAAATGCATGCTCAATTGGGTTGAGATCAGATGACTGACTTGGCCATTCAAGAATATTCCACTTCTTTGCTTTAATAAACTCCTGGGTTGCTTTGGCTTTATGTTTTGGGTCATTGTCCATCTGTAGTATGAAACGACGACCAATCAGTTTGCTGCATTTGGCTGGATCTGAGCACACAGTATGGCTCTGAATACCTCAGAATTCATTCGGCTGCTCCTGTCCTGTGTCACATCATCAATTAACACTAGTGACCCAGTGCCACTGGCAGCCATGCATGCCCAAGCCATCACACTGCCTCCGCCGTGTTTTACAGATGATGTGGTATGCTTTGGATCATGAGCTGTACCACGCCTTCACCATACTTTTCTCTTTCTATCATTCAGGTAGAGGTTGATCTTGGTTTCATCTGTCCAAAGAATGTTCTTTCAGAACTGTGCTGGCTTTTTTAGATGTTTTTTAGCCAGTCTAGCCTTTTTATTCTTGATGCTTATGAGTGGCTTGCACCGTGCAGTGAACCCTCTGTATTTACTTTCATGCAGTCTTCTCTTTATGGTAGATTTGGATATTGATACACCGACCTCCTGGAGAGTGTTGGTCACTTGGTTGGCTGTTGTGAAGGGGTTTCTCTTCACCATGGAGATTATTCTGCGATCATCCACCACTGTTGTCTTCCGTGGGCGCCCAGGTCTTTTTGCATTGATGAGTTCACCAGTGCTTTCTTTCTTTCTCAGAATGTACCAAATTGTAGATTTTGCCACTTCTAATATTGTAGCAATTTCTCGGATGGGTTTTTTCTGTTTTCGCAACTTAAAGATGGCTTGTTTCACCTATACGGAGAGCTCCTTTGACCTCATGTTTACTTCACAGCAAAACCTTCCAAATGCAAGCACCACACCTCAATCAACTCCAGGCCTTTTATCTGCTTAATTGAGAATGACATAACGAAGGGATTGCCCACACCTGTCCATGAAATAGCCTTGGAGTCAATTGTCCAATTACTTTTGGTCCCTTTAAAAACAGGGTGGCACATGTTAAGGAGCTGAAACTCCTAAACCCTTCATCCAATTTTAATGTGGATATGCTCAAATGAAAGCTGAAAGTCTGAACTTCAACTGCATCTGAATTGTTTTGTTTAAAATTCATTGTGGTAATGTCTATAACCAAAATTAGAAAAATGTTGTCTCTGTCCAAATATATATGGACCTAACTGTACATCACAAGATAAACAGGATGGAGCATATACATTACAGGAGACACTGGAGATGGAGCATATACATCACAGGAGACACTGGAGATGGAGCATATACATTACAGGAGACATTGGAGATGGAGCATATACATCACAGGAGACACTGGGGATGGAGCATATACATCACAAGAGACACTGGGGATGGAGCATATACATCGCAGGAGACACTGGAGATGGAGCATATACATCACAAGAGACACTGGGATGGAGCATATACATCGCAGGAGACACTGGGGATGGAGCATATACATCACAAGAGACACTGGGGATGGAGCATATACATCACAGGAGACACTGGGGATGGAGCATATACATCACAAGAGACACTGGGGATGGAGCATATACATCACAGGAGACACTGGGGATGGAGCATATACATCACAAGAGACACTGGGGATGGAGCATATACATCACAGGAGACACTGGGGATGGAGCATATACATCACAAGATAAACAGGATGGAGCATATACATTAAAGGAGACACTGGAGATGGAGCATATACATCACAGGAGACACTGGGGATGGAGCATATACATCACAAGATAAACAGGATGGAGCATATACATCACAGGAGACACTGGGGTTGGAGCATATACATCACAGGAGACACTGGGGATGGAGCATATACATCACAGGAGACACTGGGGATGGAGCATATACATTACAGGAGACACTGGAGATGGAGCATATACATCACAAGATAAACAGGATGGAGCATATACATTAAAGGAGACACTGGAGATGGAGCATATACATCACAGGAGACACTGGAGATGGAGCATATACATCACAGGAGACACTGGGGATGGAGTATATACATCACAGGAGACACTGGGGATGGAGCATATACATCACAAGATAAACAGGATGGAGCATATACATCACAGGAGACACTGGGGTTGGAGCATATACATCACAGGAGACACTGGGGATGGAGCATATACATCACAGGAGACACTGGGGATGGAGCATATACATTACAGGAGACACTGGAGATGGAGCATATACATCACAAGATAAACAGGATGGAGCATATACATTAAAGGAGACACTGGAGATGGAGCATATACATCACAGGAGACACTGGAGATGGAGCATATACATCACAGGAGACACTGGAGATGGAGCATATACATCACAGGAGACACTGGAGATGGAGCATATACATCACAGGAGACACTGGGGATGGAGCATATACATCACAGGAGACTCTGGGGTTGGAGCATGTACATCACAGGAGACACTGGGGATGGAGCATGTACATCACAGGAGACACTGGGGATGGAGCATATACATCACAGGAGACTCTGGGGATGGAGCATGTACATCACAGGAGACACTGGGGATGGAGCATATACATCACAGGAGACACTGGGGATGGAGCATGTACATCACAGGAGACACTGGGGATGGAGCATATACATCACAGGAGACACTGGAGATGGAGCATATACATCACAGGAGACACTGGGGATGGAGCATATACATCACAGGAGACACTGGGGTTGGAGCATGTACATCACAGGAGACACTGGGGATGGAGCATGTACATCACAGGAGACACTGGGGATGGAGCATATACATCACAGGAGACTCTGGGGATGGAGCATTTACATCACAGGAGACACTGGGGATGGAGCATATACATCACAGGAGACACTGGGGATGGAGCATGTACATCACAGGAGACACTGGGGATGGAGCATGTACATCACAGGAGACAGTGGGGATGGAGCATGTACATCACAGGAGACAGTGGGGATGGAGCATGTACATCACAGGAGACACTGGGGATGGAGCATGTACATCACAGGAGACACTGGGGATGGAGCATGTACATCACAGGAGACACTGGGGATGGAGCATGTACATCACAGGAGACACTGGGGATGGAGCATGTACATCACAGGAGACAGTGGGGATGGAGCATGTACATCACAGGAGACACTGGGGATGGAGCATGTACATCACAGGAGACACTGGGGATGGAGCATGTACATCACAGGAGACACTGGGGATGGAGCATATACATCACTGGAGACACTGAGGACACTGGGGATGGAGCATGTACATCACAGGAGACACTGGGGATGGAGCATGTACATCACAGGAGACACTGGGGATGGAGCATGTACATCACAGGAGACACTGGGGATGGAGCATGTACATCACAGGAGACACTGGGGATGGAGCATGTACATCACAGGAGACACTGGGAATGGAGCATGTACATCGCAGGAGACACTGGGGATGGAGCATGTGCATCACAGGAGACACTGGGGATGGAGCATGTACATCACAGGAGACACTGGGGATGGAGCATGTACATCACAGGAGACACTGGGGATGGAGCATGTACATCACAGGAGACACTGGGGATGGAGCATGTACATCACAGGAGACACTGGGGATGGAGCATGTACATCACAGGAGACACTGGGGATGGAGCATATACATCACTGGAGACACTGAGGACACTGGGGATGGAGCATGTACATCACAGGAGACACTGGGGATGGAGCATGTACATCACAGGAGACACTGGGGATGGAGCATGTACATCACAGGAGACACTGGGGATGGAGCATGTACATCACAGGAGACACTGGGGATGGAGCATGTACATCACAGGAGACACTGGGAATGGAGCATGTACATCGCAGGAGACACTGGGGATGGAGCATGTGCATCACAGGAGACACTGGGGATGGAGCATGTACATCACAGGAGACACTGGGGATGGAGCATGTACATCACAGGAGACACTGGGGATGGAGCATGTACATCACAGGAGACACTGGGGATGGAGCATGTACATCACAGGAGACACTGGGGATGGAGAATGTACATCACAGGAGACACTGGAGATGGAGCATGTACATCACAGGAGACACTGGGGATGGAGCATGTACATCACAGGAGACACTGGGGATGGAGCATGTACATCACAGGAGACACTGGGGATGGAGCATGTACATCACAGGAGACACTGGGGATGGAGCATGTACATCACAGGAGACACTGGGGATGGAGCATATACATCACAGGAGACACTGGGGATGGAGCATATACATCACAGGAGACACTGGGGATGGAGCATATACATCACAGGATACACTGAGGATGGAACATATACATCACAGGAGACACTGGGGATGGAACATATACATCACATAAAAAACATTTGGGCAGGAGCATATACATCATAGGAGACACTGGAGCTGGTGCATATAGAATTGGAGGCACAGAGACTGGCATATATACAGTACATACCAAAATTTTGGACACACCTTCTCATTTAAAGATGTTTCTGTATTTTCATGACTATGAAAATTGTAAATTCACACAGAAGGCATCAAAACTATGAATTAAAACATGTGGAATTATATACTTAACAAAAAAAGTGTGAAACAACTGAAATTATGTCTTATATTCTGGGTTCTTCAAATTAGCCACCTTTTGCTTTGATGACTGCTTTGCACACTCTTGGCATTCTCTTGATGAGCTTCAAGAGGTAGTCACCGGGAATGGTTTTCACTTCACAGGTGTGCCCTGTCAGGTTTAATAAGTGGAATTTCTTGCCTTATAAATGGGGTTGGGACCATCAGTTGTGTTGTGCAGAAGTCTGGTGGATACACAGCTGATAGTCCTACTGAATAGACTGTTAGACTGCTAAGTAAAGAAAAACGAGTGGCCATCATTACTTTAAGAAATGAAGGTCAGTCAGTCCGAAAAATTGGGAACATTTTGAAAGTGTCCCCAAGTACAGTGGCAAAAACCATCAAGCGCTACAAAGAAACTGGCTCACATGAGGACCTCCCCAGGAAAGGAAGACCAAGAGTCACCTCTGCTTCTGAGGATAAGTTTATCCGAGTTACCAGCCTCAGAAATCGCAGGTTAACAGCAGCTCAGATTAGAGACCAGGTCAATGCCACACAGAGTTCTAGCAGCAGACACATCTCTACAACAACTGTTAAGAAACCAAAAACACATGGGCCACCTGCGCAGCGAACAAGTCTGTAGGAACCTGTTCACACCACCAAAGAACTTGAAAACACAAAAGCGCACGGAGAGGTAAAAAAATACTCTGTTGTAAAAAAGTCACAGTAAATAAGCAAGTGCTAGTCAAAAAATGAAAAAAATACAGGGTATTTAGTTAATACGTTTTTTTGCAAAAAAAGTATGTCAAGCTGCTCCACCAATCGCACTAGAGCGATGCAGTTAGATCAGGACTAAAACAGAATCCCAGGTTGTCAGGTGTCACGCATGCTGGGGGTAATGGTGCTCTGCACTCCAATAGTAAATAAAGAGTTCATATGAACGATGAAGAAGAAATATGCGGCACTCACCCCAATGTTGCAGTGAAGACGTGAACTTTAATGGAGAAAATAAATTAGTACATACATCCGTCAGGACATAAGGTAAGCAGGAGGGTGAGGTAATGGAGCTTGGACAAACATTGGGGTGACTGCCGCATATTTCTTCTTCATCGTTCATACCCATAATAGAGCAGTCCTGTCTAATGTATATAATCCCTATCTGATGTATTTAAAAACCTGATCATCTGTATAGTACCTGTATGAACAGGGCTCAGAGAGAAAATATCCACGTAGAGCATGCGAGATGGAACATCTACAATGTAAATGACCCACAGAGGAGTGGTGAACTCCCCAGTCTTGTAGAAACAAGAGAACAATTATAAAACAATTATAAAACCAAAAACACATGGGCCACCTGCATAGCGAACAAGTCTGTAGGAACCTGTTCACACCACCAAAGAACTTGAAAACACAAAAGCGCACATTTTTCATTTTTTCATTTTTTGACTAGCACTTGCTTATTTACTGTGACTTTTTTGTAACAGAGTATTTTTTTACCTCTCTGTGCGCTTTTGTGTTTTCAACAACTGTTAAGAGGAGACTTTGTGCAGCAGGCCTTCATGGTAAAAAAGCTGATAGGAAACCACTGCTAAGGACAGCCAACAAGCAGAAGAGACTTGTTTGGGCTAAAGAACACAAGGAATGGACATTAGACCAGTGGAAATCTGTGCTTTGGTCTGATGAGTCCAAATTTGAGATCTTTAGTTCCAACCACCGTGTCTTTGTGCGACGCAGAAAAGGTGAACGGATGGACTCTACATGCCTGGTTCCCACCGTGAAGCATGGAGGAGGAGGTGTGATGGTGTAGGGGTGCTTTGCTGGTGACACTGTTGGGGATTTATTCAAAATTGAAGGCATACTGAACCAGCATGGCTACCACAGTATCTTGCAGCGGCATGCTATTCCATCCGATTTGCGTTTAGTTGGACCATCATATATTTTTCAACAGGACAATGACCCCAAACACACCTCCAGGCTGTGTAAGGGCTATTTGACCAAGAGGAAGAGTGATGGGGTGCTACGGCAGATGACCTGGCCTCCAGTCACCAGACCTGAACCCAATCGAGATGGTTTGGGGTGAGCTGGACCGCAGAGTGAAGGCAAAAGGGCCAACAAGTGCTAAGCATCTCTGGGAACGCCTTCAAGATTGTTGCAAGACCATTCCTGGTGACTACCTCTTGAAGTTCATCAAGAGAATGCCAAGAGTGTGCAAAGCAGTCATCAAAGCAAAAGGTGGCTCCTTTGAAGAACCTAGAATATTAGACATAATTTCAGTTGTTTCACACTTTTTTGTTAAGTATATAATTCCACATGTGTTAATTCATAGTTTTGATGCCTTCAGTGTGAATGTACAATTTTCATAGTCATGAAAATACAGAAACATCTTTAAATGAAAAGGTGTGTCCAAACTTTTGGTCTGTATTGTACATCACTACTGAATGCTGCAGCGCATTCAATTAAGGATTACATCCTCACGTCAACCCGAACTTCTGCTCTGTAGCACCTCCTCTGTTCGGCAGCTCCTGTCACCGCATGCCCTGAACAGTGTGGGCGGTGACAGGGGGAACCGGAGCTCGCAGTGTAGCTTTGGGCCACAACAAAATAGCCGCAATCTCATCCCACGACTGTGAACTGAACAGCCCAGTGGGCCTGTCCCGGTCACAAGCAGGAGGCAGCCACAGTGTAGGAGATGCGGTCAGACAATGAGCGCAGTCTCCTATGCCCAGGTGCTGCCGTATTTGAGGTGTGAAAGCATCGTATACACAACAGCAAATGAAAAAAGCTTCCCCCTGTGGCTGAAGAAAAAAATTATGAAATAAAAAACAAACAAGTACATTTAATTTTGTATTAAAAATAATTGATTATATAATAATAATTCCTTTAAACCCACAGCGCTTCCTTGTGTCACACTGTCCTCCTGCTACATGTATGTACATATCAGCCTGCTATAACAAGTTTTTAAAGCTGCACTTGACCTAATTATGAACATTCATTATTTCCACCCTATGTAACTTACCAAATTGCATACTTTCTGATGAGCTCAATGATTTATTACAGGTTGTAAACCTGATGCACAGTATAGGAAATTCTTTGTTCAACAGATAACACTTGAAAATAAAATAAAAATGACTTCATAGATAAAGGGCCTTACACTGAGAACATAGCTGCAGTTGCTCAGCAAAATTACATAATAATTCACATATTGCTGAAATTGCAGTTTGTTTTATGTATTCACTGGCGTTAATCTTTGCCTAGGTACAACTATGATATATATTTGTTGTTTAACTAACATTATGCCGGTTTTGTACATCCATGTTTCTCACGCTCTGTACACTAATTAAGCTACAAGGACTGGCTGTGGATCTCCTGACCGGCGTGTAACAGCCTCATACATGTCTATGACGCTGGCAAATTACGGTCAAGAGATCTGCAGCCAGTCCTTGCACTGTAGTCAGTGTACAGACCGCGGATGTGTGAATCTAGCAAAAGGGCGCCTGCGGTGGCGCCTGCGCGGTATCACCTATGAGTAATCAGATGGATACTATTGCGCAGGCACCGCTGGCGCCATCCTGATGGAGCCAATTTATTTATTTTCTCTAGTAAAATGGCGCCGGCGCAGTAGCATCTATCGCATTCTGAATGATGCTATTGCGCAGGCGCGGCTGCCAGTGCCATTTTGATTAAGATATTTTTTTTTCCTCAAGACATATATATGACAAAATTAAATGACAATATGAATATTATAGACCCTTTCATGCAAAAGCGCAGGCATCGGCGCCTGCATGATGAATGTAATTTTTTTTGTTCAAACAATAAGATATGCAGTATGCAAAATACATCAGGTCAGTGACCTGTCGGAAGCTATACTGATGAATACCTAATCAGAGCACCACATGAAGACCCCCACAGGCCGCCCCTGACCAATCATTAACTCAAAACTGACAATACAGATTAAACAACAATCACAAGGCGGATTTCATCAGCCAAGGTATAATTTTAATCAATAGAACGGCGCCGACCTGACACTGTAGGTTACTGTACACAATCCTGCTGACAGGTTACGAAATATAAGAGGTGACAACTACTAGTCTCTGCAGAATCAGATATGATGTAGATTGCATACATAAAACTAGCCATTATTATCCTAATCTTTACAACAGTCTGGAATCCATTACTTTGCTTCACACGCAACTTTAAAAACAGCCTTATACATATTAGACTTTATTATAAAGGAATGTCATTATGGCCTAGAATTTGATAAGAAAAAAAAATCAGGCTGTCATTAAAGAGTCACTAAAGGCTTTTTTATTAAAAGCTACGTTTTTACGCTTTTCCATGCGTTTTGCATGCGTTTGCGTTTTCTGTACGCATGGTGAAAAATTTAACAGGAACAAAATCTACATAAACAGACACCGCCAATGGAACTACAGTGGGCGTGAATTATGGGATATCTACAGTACAGACCAAAAGTTTGGTCACACCTTCTAATTTAAAGATTTTTCTGTATTTTCATGACTATGAAAATTGCACATTCACTCTGAAGGCATCAAAACTATGAATTAACACATGTGGAATTATATACATAACTAAATAGTTTGTGTCAGGATTCCCCTGACCACTGCCCCCAATTTATCACGATTCACACCGTGACCGTCACCCCTACGTCACGGGTCGGGGTGACTTTAGGCCAACAGACAGCTATCACATGTGCAGGGGGGCTTATCTTAGTTATCCCTCCACTGCTTACAATGTGATGAAAAAACACCCACAAGGCTATTGCCCTTTAGGTATCCCACTGCTTTTCAATTTATCACAAACTGCAGGGATTTATGTATATCCCGCTTACAGTTCCACTTAACACTTGCAGCTCTCTGGCGCCCCCCTTACTCTCAGGTCAGATTAGGTACTGTACCCTGGGTACTTGGTCGCCCGACAGGCTACCTGCTATGTACTGGCTATTGGGCACGCTGCAGCGACGCGATAAACTACTCCCACTCAGGCAGGAACAATAATTACCAACGCCGCAGTCACTACAACATAATCCCAAAAGTCAGCACACTATCGCTGCCACCAGCTTCGATTAAACGGGTCCGAAGCTAACCCAACACAACAGTAGCGTATTTCCCTTCAGAAGACTTAGGGTACGGTTTTTAGAGCATGGAGAATGAACTAACATATAATAGCATATCCCATAAAAAATTATGCAGTGCTTCATCAAAAATATTTTATAAAGATGTTACAAATGAGACAATTGCAAATATGTACAAGGGTAATTATGAAATAAACAGGGATTAAATGAGAAAAGGTAACACTCACATGTTCAAAGCATGGCAGGCAACCATACGTCCCAGCTCATTGGACGTGCTCAGGGCTTCAGGAGGAGAGCAGAAGTCAAGAAGAAGAATGAGCTGGGGATCTGGGCAGACAGTTATAACTTCAGCCTGTAACATCCCAGAAAGGGGTTGGATCACCTCGTCCCTCCTACCTCTTCAGTCTAACTAAACTTTAAACTATTTTCTCTAATTTCTAGAACTTCGCTACAAAACATGTCATAGTCATAACAAACCCATCATTCATCTCGGATTAACGTGGGCATTCTAATGATATCAAATATGTCCTATCTGGGATACATATTTACTGAAAAAACCCTACTTCTTTACCAGATGGAGTTAGAAGCCCGTGTTTCGAGCGATGTATAGATCCTCCGATGGACTCTAACAATATATATTTTCGTATTCGTAATGTAAACGGTGTGCCTAATATCTCACAAACAGAGAACAAAGAACTTCCCTGCATTCAAGCGACTTAGAATCCAGTTCTTGCTGGAAAAGAGTTTACACTGCAGGAAATGCCAGTCGTAAATACCTTTGGCGAGGGGTGATGGAGAATTTGGGAGTTGAAAGCCAGGAATTTGAAGCTACAAACTGTTGCAGCATCACTCCAAGAAGGGGGGCTTAGCCCACGCCGGCTAGCAAGAGAACTACTTATGATATTTCATACCATATCGTGACACCTCCCCCTTTTGGTGTGCGCTAGGGAGGTAGAACCCGACGGTATGCCTCCATGAGCACCTCAGTAGGTTCACCCTGGCGGGACAGTCCATCTGCATTCCCATGCTCCCTGCCCGTTTTGTGTTCAATGGTGAAGTCAAACTGCTGAAGGGCAAGGCTCCAGCGTAGCAACCTGCCGTTGGTTTCACACATGGTGTTTAACCAGCGCAGAGGGTCGTGGTCGGTCACCACAGTGAAGGGGCAACCGTACAAGTAGGGCTGCAAGCACTGCAGGGCCCAGACTATGGCCAGGCACTCCTTCTCGATGGTGGAGTAGGCCACTTCCCTCGGCAAAAGTTTCTGGCTCAGGTATAACACGGGGTGCTCTTGGTCCTCCGAGTCAACCTGGCTGAGCACAGCACCAAGACCAAACTCGCTGGCGTCGGTCTGCACCAAGAACGGTCGACTGCTGTCGACTGCTTTCAACACAGGGGCGTTGCACAGTGCGGTTTTCAACGCCTGGAAGGCCCCCTCACAGCCATCTGTCCAGTTGACGATGTGGGGTAGCTTCTTCCTGGTGAGGTCCGTCAAAGGTTTTGCCAGGCTACTATAGTGCTGTACGAAGCGCCGATAGTACCCTGCAGTGCCCAAGAAGGACATCACCTGTTTCTTGGTCACGGGAGTGGGCCAGTTCACGATCGCACCCACTTTCTCCGGTTCTGGCTTCAGGGTATCCCGCCTACCCGGTGCCCCAGGTAGTGAACCTCCCTCATGCCCATCTGGCACTTTCCGGCTTGATAGTCAGTCCTGCTTGGTGAATTCGCCTGAGCACCTCCTCGAGATGCTGCAGGTGTTCCTTCCAAGAGGGACTGAAGATGGCAATGTCATCCAAGTACGCCACGGCGTACTTCTCTAGTCCCTGAAGCAGGAGGTTGACCATCCGCTGGAAAGTGGCAGGGGCATTCTTCATGCCGAAGGGCATGACCGTGGACTTGTACAGTCCAAAGGGTGTGCTAAAGGCGGACTTCTCCTGTGCCTCAGGGCTCAGGGGAATCTGCCAGTATCCTCGACTCAGATCCATTATTGTTAGGTAATCTGCGCCAGCTAACTTATCCAGCAGCTCCTCGATGCGCGGCATTGGGTGCGCGTCGGAGGCTGTGATGGCGTTGAGCCCCCTGTAGTCCACGCAGAACCGGGTGGTCCGGTCCTTCTTTGGCACGAGAACTACAGGTGATGCCCACGCGCTCTTTGACCGTCGAATCACCCCCAACTGTAACATCTCATCGATCTCTTGGCGCATAATCTGCTGCACCTGGTCAGAGATTCGATAGGGTGTTCGCCGTAGTGGGGCGTGATTCCCGGTGTCCACCTCGTGGCCTGCTGAGTCCTCCCAGGTCGGTTGGAGAACACGACCCGGAATGGTTCCAGTGTGGTTTGCAACTGCAACCGCTGGGGTTCAGTTAACGAGGCGCTTACCTCCACGTCCTCGATGGACCCATTGGCCTTGGCTTGGGCCAGCATGTCCAGGAGGGTGTCTTCCTCCCCGTCTTCGGGCAAGCTGCAGACCGGTAGGACGAAAGGTTTACGTTCGTGATGAGCCTTCATCATGTTGACGTGAAAGGCCTTTCGCCTACCCCGAGCGTGGTCAAGCGTGACCACGTACGTGACCGGGTTGAGCTGTTGGTGGACGACATACGGGCCCTCACAGGCTGCCTGAAGCTTATCTGTTGGTACGGGGACCAGCACCCACACCTTTTGACCCACGTGGTAGGTCCGCTCCCGGGCGTTCTGGTCGTACCAGTGCTTCTGGTCAGCCTGAGCCTGCGTCATGTTGTCATGCACCAACTGCGTCAAGGTCTGCATCTTGTCACGGAAGCGCATTACATACTCCACTATGGACACTTCAGAAGGGTTCGGCTCCTCTTCCCAGTATTCTATTACCAAACCAAGGGGTCCCCGGACTCGCCTGCCGTACAGGAGCTCGAAGGGGGAGAACCCCGTCGAGGCCTGAGGAACCTATCGGTAAGCGAACAGCAGGTGTGGGAGGTACCGCTCCCAGTCGCGCCCTTGAGTCTCAACCAGCATGCGTAGCATCTGTTTGAGGGTACCATTCAAGCGTTCACACAAGCCATTGGTCTGTGGGTGATACGCACTCGATACCAGGTGCTTCACCTGCATTCTCTTACAGAGAGCCTCCATTAGGCGAGACATAAATTGGGTCCCTTGATCAGTAAGCATTTCCCTGGGAAATCCTACACGTGAAAAGATGGCCAACAGGGCATCCGCCACCTTATCTGCCCTAGTTGACGACAGAGCTACTGCCTCTGGGTACCGGGCAGCGTAGTCTACCACAGTAAGGATGTATTGCTTTCCAGAGCTGCTGGGGACGGCCAGCGGGCCCACAATGTCCACCGCGATCCTCTGGAAAGGCTCCTCTATCACTGGCAACGGGATCAGGAGAGCCTTAAGAGCAGGCCCCGCCTTCCCCACTCTTTGACAGGTGACACAGGAGCTGCAGTAGTTTGGCACATCTGTCCCCATCTTAGGCCAATAGAAGTGTTGAGACAGCCGGGCCTTAGTTTTGCTGATCCCCAAGTGTCCAGCTAGCGGGATCTCATGGGCAATCCGCAACAACTCACCCCGGAATTGCTGCAGGACGACCAGCTGTCTTTCCCTCAACCACTCCTTTTGTGATTCTCCGGGTACTGTCTCCCGGTACAACCTTCCTCGTTCCCAGAACACCTTCTCCTTATCAGTCTCTAAGAAGAGCGTCCCGGCAAGTTGTCTCAAACTCTCTAGGCTCGCATCTGTGTGCAGAGCCGCCTGAAACTCCTGGCTAGGGGAAGCAAAAAGCGACGTCAGGGTCCCTTCCCCACGGGAACCCTCTTGGACCTGCTCTGGGTCCACCTCTGGTTCAGTCACAGTGATGACTGAGGAGGGTCCGGAAGGCAGACAGTTCTCTGCGTTCTGGGCACTCTGACTGCGGGTGACAGCAGCTACGTAGGCTGTCTCCCCGGGGGTTTCTACAGGCCCATCAGCCGGCGCTGCTATGGGCTCTACCTCCCCATCCACCCCCAACACTCCAGGGGCAGTGCTACTTATGGGCCAGTTACCTTCCTCGGTGGCACTGGTCACTTTCATGGCATCACCTTCCTCACGGTTCCCATGCATTTCCTGTAGCACCGACACTTGCCCCTGTTAGGTGTTCCTCAGTCGTCTCACTCCGCAGAGCGACGTGGCTTGGCACGCCTGTACCTATGGACACATTAACCTTCACAGAAAAATCATTATCAGGTTCAGCTGGCACAGGTACAACATTTTAACCATCAATCCTAGGAAAAAAATGGTTAATAGATGCATCATTACAAGATAAAGCATGGTCAGGTAACACATGCGATTTCCCATCATCATCATCAGGGTTAACTTTACCCTCATTAGTAGATTGGGGAGGGGTGTCAGGGACGTAGTATGCAACCATCCTCCCCAAATCAGTCCCCAACAAAACATCAGTGGGCAAATTATCAGACAGCCCCACTTCCTTCACCCCGCTCCCAGCACCCCAATCAATATAAACCCGGGCCATTGGTAAGGGACAACTGATGCCCCCAATCCCAGTGACAGTTAGGGTTTTCCCCGGAATGATTTCTTCAGGGGCCGCCAGTTCGGGTCGGATGAGGGTTCGTTCAGCCCGGTGTCTTTGAGGCCTGTAGCAACATGGCCTCCCACAGTGACGTGCTGTACGTTGTCACACACCCTCCCAACCACACCACACACCAAAAGAACTGCTGCATTAGGCCCTGGGGCCTTGGCTGGGGGGTTCTTCGGCCTGTCTGGACAGAAGGTAATGATATGCCCAGGCCGCTTGCAGTAGTAACACTGGCGAGGTTCGGTGGTAGGTCTGGTGTTGTTGGCCACAGGGCCAGGACCTCTGGTGTGTTGGCTGGCAGGGGTACTGGCGTTAGGTGCAGGCTTACCCCCTCTACAGCTGGTGGTGACTGGCTTCCGCACTTCAGATCTACGGTTGGCCTTATAGGCATCGGCAATCTGCGCTGCTTTCGTCACGTCTTTGGGTTCTCTGTCCATCACGAACTGTCGCACCTCAGCTGGGCAAAGATGAAAGAACTGGTCTTTGATCATCAGGTCTCGCAGCTGTACAAAGGTGGTCACTGACAGTCCTTGGGTCCACTGGTCAAAGTGGGTCCCCAGTCCATGCACCACATCACTGTAACTGTCGTGTGGGCCACGTTGGAGGGTCCGGAACTTTCTACGGTACACCTCGGGTGTAAGCTGGTACTTGGCTATCAGAGCCTGCTTGATGGCCTCATAGTCACCATCTTGTTCTTGAAGGAGGGCAGCAAACGCCTCCAGAGCTTTACCTCTCAGCCCTGGTGTCAGGTATCGTGCCCATTCATCTGTAGGCAGTCGGTACTGTCTGCAGGCTTTCTCAAAGGCCCGCAGAAACGTGTCCAAGTCTCCGTCCTTCTCCATTACAGGGAAGTGATCGGGCCGGGGCTTAGGTATCTGAGCGCTGCTTGGCTCACGGCTGGACTGGGACGACCCCTGCATTTGCAGTCGGGCCATCTGCAGCTGGTACTCCCGCTCCGCTTGGGCCTCTCGCTCGGCTCGCTGGGCCTGGGCCTCTTGCTCGGCTCGTTGGGCCTGAGCCTCTCGCTCGGCTCGGGACTCGGCCTCCTGCCGGTATTGCTGAATCAGCTGCCGACATCCCTCATGGTCGTCAGTGGGGAATTCTTTCAAGGTGGCCTGCAGGTGGGGGTCCAATTCGCCCGGATTGCTAACAGGGCCAGCATTCAGTGGTTGGACCTCTGCTGCAGCACCTCTGCTTGTGCTGGCTTCTGCGGCCTCTGAGCTCTGAGAGCGGTCTAGAGCGGCTTCCCATTGCACCAGATCTGCGACCAGTTGGGCTTTGTTTTTGCTTGCAGAGTCAATGTGCTGTGTCTTGCATAAGGCAATAAGGGTGTCTCTGGTCTGCTGCTCATAAAAGGTTTCTCCCAACACAACCATGGTTGCCAAATAAAAGATAGGACAGAAAAACGAAGAGAATGGGAGGGGATAATTACCAGTACGCAATTGTCTCAAGACTAATAAAACACTGAGTTCGTTCTCCAAACTTATTTGCGCAGAGTCCTCGCGAGAACTTTCTGCAAGTTTTTAGTGAGAGGAATGATTACTCAAACCAAATCACTAATGCTCCAAGATATCCCACCGCCTTGCCACCAATTTGTCAGGATTCCTCTGACCACTGCCCCCAATTTGTCACGATTCACACCGTGACCGTCACCCCTACGTCACGGGTAGGGGTGACTTTAGGCCAACAGACGGCTATCACATGTGCAGGGGGGCTTATCTTAGTTATCCCTCCACTGCTAACAATGTGATGAAAAAACACCCACAAGGCTATTGCCCTCTTAGTTTCCAGCAGGGGCTTATTTTAGGTATCCCACTGCTTTTCAATATACCACAAACTGCAGGGATTTATGTATATCCTGCTTACAGTTCCACTTAACACTTGCAGCTCTCTGGCGCCCCCCTTACTCTCAGGTCAGATTAGGTACTGCACCCTGGGTAATTGGTCGCCCGACAGGCTGCCTGCTATGTACTGGCTATTGGGCACGCTGCAGCGACGCAATAAACTACTCCCACTCAGGCAGGAACAATAATTACCAACGCCGCAGTCGCTACAACATAATCCCAAAAGTCAGCACACTATCACTGCCACCAGCTTCGATTAAACGGGTCCGAAGCTAACCCAACACAACAGTAGCGTATTTCCCTTCAGAAAACTTAGGGTACGGTTTTTAGAGCATGGAGAATGAACTAACATATAATAGTATATCCCATAAAAAATTAGGCAGTGCTTTATCAAAAATATTTTATAAAGAGATGTTACAAATGAGACAATTGCAAATATGTACAAGGGTAATTATGAAATAAACAGGGATTAAATGAGAAAAGGTAACACTCACATGTTCAAAGCATGGCAGGCAACCATACGTCCCAGCTCATTGGACGTGCTCAGGGCTTCAGGAGGAGAGCAGAAGTCAAGAAGAAGAATGAGCTGGGGATCTGGGCAGACAGTTATAACTTCAGCCTGTAACATCCCAGAAAGGGGTTGGATCACCTCGTCCCTCCTACCTCTTCAGTCTAACTAAACTTTAAACTATTTTCTCTAATTTCTAGAACTTCGCTACAAAACATGTCATAGTCATAACAAACCCATCATTCATCTCGGATTAACATGGGCATTCTAATGATATCAAATATGTCCTATCTGGGATACATATTTACCGAGAAAACCCTACTTCTTTACCAGATGGAGTTAGAAGCCCGTGTTACGAGCGATGTATAGATCCTCCGATGGACTCTAACAATATATATTTTCGTATTCGTAATGTAAACGGTGTGCCTAATATCTCACAAACACAGAACAAAGAACTTCCCTGCATTCAAGCGACTTAGAATCCAGTTCTTGCTGGAAAAGAGTTTACACTGCAGGAAATGCCAGTCGTAAATACCTTTGGCGAGGTGTGATGGGAAATTTGGGAGTTGAAAGCCAGGAATTTGAAGCTACAAACTGTTGCAGCATCACTCCAAGAAGGGGGGCTTAGCCCACGCAGGCAAGCAAGAGAACTACTTATGATATTTCATACCATATCGTGACAGTTTGAAACAACTGAAAATATGTCTTATATTCTAGGTTCTTCAAAGTAGCCACCTTATGCTTTGATGACTGCTTTGCACACTCTTGGCATTCTCTTGATGAGCTTCAAGAGGTAGTCACCGGGAATGGTTTTCACTTCACAGGTGTGCCCTGTCAGAGTTAGTAAGTGGGATTTCTTGCCTTATAAATGGGGTTGGGACCATCAGTTGTGTTGTGCAGAGTCTGGTGGATACACAGCTGATAGTCCTACTGAATAGACTGTTAGAATTTGTATTATGGCAAGAAAAAAGCAGCTAAGTAAAGAAAAACGAGTGGCCATCATAACTTTAAGAAATGAAGGTCAGTCAGTCCGAAAAATTGGGAAAACTTTGAAAGTGTCCCCAAGTGCAGTGGCAGAAACCATCAAGAGCTACAAAGAAACTGGCTCACATGAGGACAGCCCCAGGAAAGGAAGACCAAGAGTCACCTCTGCTTCTGAAGATAAGTTTATCCGAGTCACCAGCCTCAGAAATTGCAGGTTAACAGCAGCTCAGATTAGAGACCAGGTCAATGCCACACAGACTTCTAGCAGCAGACACATCTCTACAACAACTGTTAAGAGGAGACTTTGTGCAGCAGGCCTTCATGGTAAAACAGCTGCTAGGAAACCACTGCTAAGGACAGGCATCAAGCAGAAGAGACTTGTTTGGGCTAAAGAACACAAGGAATATACATAAGACCAGTGGAAATCTGTGCTTTGGTCTGATGAGTCCAAATTTGAGATCTTTAGTTCCAACCACCGTGTGTTTGTGCGATGCAGAAAAGGTGAACGGATGGACTCTACATGCCTGGTTCCCACTGTGAAGCATGGAGGAGGAGGTGTGATGGTGTGGGGGTGGTTTGCTGGTGACACTGTTGAAGATTTATTCAAAATTGAAGGCATACTGAACCAGCATGGCTACCACAGCATTTTGCAGCGGCATGCTATTCCAACCGGTTTGCGTTTAGTTGGACCATCGTTTATTTTTCAACAGAACAATGACCCCAAACACACCTCCAGGCTGTGTAAGGGCTATTTGACCAAGAAGGAGAGTAATGGGGTGCTACGCCAGATGACCTGGCCTTCACAGTCACCAGACCTGAACCCAATCGAGATGGTTTGGGGTGAGCTGGACTGCAGAGTGAAGGCAAAAGGGCCAACAAGTGCTAAGCATCTCTGGGAACTCCTTCAAGATTGTTGGAAGACCGTTCCCGGTGACTACCTATTGAAGATCATCAAGAGAATGCCAAGAGTGTGCAAAGCAGTCATCAAATCAAAAGGTGGCTCCTTTGAAGAACCTAGAATATAAGACATATTTTCAGTTGTTTCACACTTTTTTGTTAAGTGTATAATTCCACATGTGTTATTCACATGCAGGAGTCTGCTATAGACTCAGTCTGCTGCAAATCATCTTTTAACTTCCATCTTTTAAATTACATCTTTTTAATTATGATTCTGAATTAGACTGAATTGGACTGGAATTGACTGGAAGGTAACAGAACACCAACCACTACAATGTTTCGGTTTCTTTTCTCTTTCACCCCCATACTACTTTCCTTCTTACAATCTCCTGCAATCCCTCCTCCTAGTAAGGAACTAGTCATTTCTTCCTCCATACTCCCCAGCCATCTCACCTTCCCCTCAGAACTGTTCCTCCACATACAATCCTTTTTATCCAGACACACACGGCCACATCATGTCCTATCCTGCTCCCACCTTCTAATGATCTGTCTGTTACTCCTCATTGCTGGTGACATATCCCCAAATCCCGGCCCTCCCCAATTCATCCCCACACTCGTTTCTAACCCCCTGCCACGATCCTCCGCACGTTTTCCCAACCACGACAACCTCATACCCATTCATCCAGCCCCCACTCCCCCGCTCCCCCTACTTGGAGCACTATGGAACGCACGCTCCATCTGCAACAAACTGCCATTTATCCATGACCTCTTCATCACCAACAAACTCTCCTTCCTCGGCCTCACTGAAACCTGGCTCACGCCCTCTGACTCGGCCTCTCCAGCTGCGCTCTCCTATGGCGGATTCCACCTCTCTCACACCCCTCGCCCCAGCAACAAACGCGGTGGAAGAGTTGGCTTGCTCCTGTCCGACACCTGCTCCTTTACTCCAATCCCGCTACCACCCTCCGCTACTCTTCCCTCGTTTGAGGTGCACTCTGTCCGCATCTATTCCCCCTCCAACCTCCAGCTGGCTGTCATCTACCGCCCCCCAGAACTAGCCATCTCCACTTTTCTCGACCACTTCACCACCTGGCTACTTCATTTCCTCTCTGTTGACATCCCCACTATCATCATGGGTGATTTCAATGTCCCCATTGACACTTTCACCTCAGCTACCTCTAGACTTTTATCACTGACTGCCTCCTTTGGCCTCACTCAATGGTCCTCTGAGGCCACTCACAAAGATGGCCACACGCTGGACCTCATCTTCACCCGCCTCTGCTCCCTTACTAACCTCACTAACACACCCCTCCCCCTGTCTGACCACAACCTACTGACATTCTCGTCCCTCTCCTCTCCTAGTGTGCAACCCCCACTCCACAAACTCACTCACCCTCGCAGAAATCTCAAACATCTCAACTTACAATCACTCTCTGAGTCCCTTCTCCCTCTCACAGACATAGCTTCCCTTCATGACACAGATGCTGCTGCCACTTTTTATAACACCACAATAACAACAACACTCGATTCGGCCACCCCACTCATGCATAGTAAAACTCGTACAATTAACAGGCAGCCCTGGCTGACCAGCCTGACCAAAGAATTGAGATGGGCTTCCAGGATTGCTGAGCGGAGATGGAAGCGATCCCACTCTGCCGACCACTTCACTGCATACAAGCAGTCCCTCGCCAGCTTCAAGTCTGCGCTCACTGCCGCAAAACAAACTTACTTCTCATCCCTCATATCCTCCCTGTCTCACAACCCTAAACAGCTTTTCAACACTTTCAATTCTCTACTCCGTCCCCCCGCACCTCCTCCCTCCCCCCTCATTTCTGCTGACGTCTTCGCCTCTTTCTTTAAACAGAAGATCGATACGATCAGAGAAAGCTTTGGCCCACAGCGCCCACTGCCCCTCTTAGCTGCTCAACCCTGCTCCTCCAAAACCAGCTTCTCCACCATGACAGAAGATCAGCTCTCCACCCTCCTGTCAAGATCACACCTCACCACCTGCACGCTTGACCCGCTCCCATCCCACCTCATCCCTAACCTTTCCACGGTCTTCATCCCAACCCTAACACACCTCTTCAACCTCTCACTCACAACAGGTGTCTTTCCCTCATCCTTCAAGCATGCCAAGATCACACCCATCCTCAAAAAGCCCTCCCTCGACCCATCCTCTGTGTCTAGCTATCGCCCAATATCTCTTCTCCCTTATGCCTCCAAATTGCTGGAGCAACACGTCCATCTTGAACTGTCCTCCCACTTCTCCTCCTGCTCCCTCTTTGATCGGTTACAATCAGGCTTCCGTTCCCATCACTCAACTGAAACTGCCCTAAGTAAAGTCACCAATGACCTACTAACTGCCAGGAGCAAGCGACACTACTCTGTCCTCCTTCTCCTGGACTTGTCTTCTGCCTTTGACACTGTAGACCACTCCCTTTTGCTACAAATCCTCTCATCCCTTGGCATCACAGACTTGGCCCTTTCCTGGATCTCGTCATATCTGACAGACCGAACATTCAGTGTCTCCCTCCCCCACACCACCTCCTCACTTCGCCCCTTGTCAGTCGGTGTTCCTCAAGGCTCTGTTCTAGGACCCCTACTCTTCTCCATCTACACTTTCGGCCTGGGACAGCTCATAGAATCCCACGGTATGCAGTACCATCTCTACGCTGACGACACGCAGATCTACCTCTCCGGACCTGACCTCTCCTCCTTGCTTACCAAAATCCCGCACTGTCTGTCTGCCATTTCAGCCTTCTTTTCTGCTCGCTTTCTACAACTGAACATGGACAAAACAGAATTCATCATCTTTCCCCCATCTCACTCTACCCCTCCACCAGACCTATCCATCAATGTCAATGGCTGCTCACTATCCCCAGTCCCACACGCCCGGTGCCTCGGGGTGATCCTCGACTCTGCCCTCTCTTTCAAGCCACATATCCAAGCCCTTGCCTCCTCCTGTCGTCTCAAACTCAAAAATATTTCCCGGATCCGTGCTTTCCTTGACCGCAACACTGCAAAAACGCTAGTGCATGCCCTTATCATCTCCCTCCTCGACTACTGCAACCTCCTACTCTCTGGACTCCCCTCTAGCACTCTGGCACCACTCCAATCCATCCTACACTCTGCTGCCCGACTAATCCACCTGTCCCCCCGCTATTCCCCAGCCTCTCCCCTGTGTCAAGCCCTTCACTGGCTTCCTATCGCCCAGAGACTCCAGTTCAAAACCCTCACACTGACATACAAAGCCATCCACAACCTGTCTCCTCCATACATCTGTGACATGGTCTCCCGGTACCTACCTACACGCGACCTCCGATCCTCCCAAGACCTCCTTCTCTACTCCCCTCTCATCTCTTCTTCCCATAACCGCATCCAAGACTTCTCCCGTGCTTCCCCCATACTCTGGAACTCTCTACCCCAACACATCAGACTTGCGCCTACCATAGAAACCTTCAAAAAGAACCTGAAGACTCATCTCTTCCGACAAGCCTACAGCCTGCAGTGATCCTCAACCTACTGAACAGCCGCACAGCCAGCTCTTCCCTCTCCTAGTGTATCCTCACCCACCCCCTGCAGACTGTGAGCCCTCGCGGGCAGGGTCCTCCCTCCTTATGTACTCGTGTGCCTTGTTATCTGCTCATGTTTAATGTATTTGTCTATATTTGCCCCGTATTCACATGTAAAGCGCCATGGAATAAATGGCGCTATAAAAATGTATAATAATAATAATGTGTTAATTCATAGTTTTGATGCCTTCAGTGTGAATGTACAATTTTCATAGTCATGAAAATACAGAAAAATCTTTAAATGAGAAGGTGTGTTCAAACTTTTGGTCTGTACTGTATATATAGACCCTAGGACTGCTGAAATCTTCATAGTTTGCTACTGTATCCTGTGTCATGATGGATCTTCGCATGGAGAGCTTTTATTTCAACCTGGATTTGAGCATCAAGCTGTTTCTTGCCTGTGCGTTTGCTTGGGAGCAACAAAGAAATAGAGAACGACAGAGAAGGACACAGCGTCGGCGTTTTTGGAGACACCCCATTATTGAACTCTGGGAGAGCCGTGGAGCCTATCACACACTATATGGCGAGCTTAATGCCAACCCCAACAAATTCCCAGAATATACCAGGATGTCTCAAGACTCTTTCCGGGAATTGCTTGGTCATGTTCAAGGAGCCATGCGGAGACAGGACACCCAGCTCCGTAGAGCGATTCCTGCAGAGGAACGTCTCCTGGTCCCATTAAGGTACGTAATAATTCTAAACAAAAGCCAGTTATAATTATTATTGGTCTGCCATGTATTATTTGTATTTTCCTTTATGTCTTTAGCTAAACACCACCATAAATGGAATTGATTGTTATTTTTTATTTTTTTTTATTTCAGATTTCTGGCAACCGGAGAGAGTTTATCATCCCTTCTCTTTCAGTACTGGCTTGTTATTTCCACCCTGTCTGGAATAGTTGCGGACACCTGCCGGGCTTTGTGGAATGTTCTCCAGGATGAGTTTATACCCCTACCCACGGAGGACATGTGGATTGAAATTGCAGAAAAATTCTGGAGTGTGTGTGATTTCCCCAGCTGTTTGGGAGCGGTGGATGGAAAGCACATGTGCATTATCAAACCCGCCAGAACTGGATCGGAGTACTTCAACTACAAAAAATATTTTTCAGTTGTGCTCATGGCAATAGCAGATGCGGACTGTCGCTTCATCGCCGTGGACATTGGAGCTTTTGGCCGTGGCAGCAACTCCCAGACTTTCAAGAACTCTGATATGGGCTGATGTGTGTATGTCAAAAATTTTAATTTTCCACTGCCACGACCTCTCCCCAACACTCAAGGCCCACTGATGCCATCTGTTATGGTTGGGCCTTTCAGATGTGTGGAAACCTGCTGAAGCCATATTCCAGTCGGGACTTGAACCACACTAAAAGGATCTATAACTACAGACTGACCAGGGCCCGAAGAACAGTAGAGGGTACCTTTGGGTTTCTAGGCTCAAAATGGCGCATTCTTGGAACAGCCATTAATCTACCAATGAAGACAGTCGATGAGGTGGTCAAAGCCTGCGTGGTTCTCCACAATTACATAATGGCTAAGGAACGACCCAACATTGAACTGGATGAACCAGTTGCAAACCCACTGCCAGATTACCAGCATCACCAGCTGCGGTCAACTGTTGAAGTTGGTCACATGCGGGACCAATTTGCTGCCTTTTCTTATTCTGATATTGGACGTGTGGCATGGCAAGACAATATTATGTAAAATTTCCTGTTGTGTATGGGCCTGTACCAGTTATGTTTTAAATGTTAATGATATTTTTTGTTAATAAAATTTGTGTTTTGATATCTTGACCGAGTCTCCTATGTATTCCTCTAAAAACCACTTACCGTATATACTCAAGTATAAGCCGAGATTTTCAGCCCAAATTTCTGGGCTGAAAGTGCCCCTCTCGGCTTATACTCGAGTCAAGGTGGGTGGCAGGGTCGGCGGGTGAGGGGGTGAGGGCGCTGAGGCATACTTACCTGCTTCCAGCGATCCTGACGCTCCCCCTGCCGTCCCACGGTCTTCGGTGCTGCAGTTCTTCCTCTATCAGCGGTCACGTGGGACCGCTCATTAGAGAAATGAATAAGCGGCTCCACCTCCCATAGGGGTGGAGCCGCCTATTCATTTCTCTTATCAGCGGTAACGGTGACCGCTGATAGAGGAAGAAGCTGCGGCACCAAAGACAGCTGTCCAGGAGAAGGAGCCGGACGCCAGGACCAGGTAAGTATGTCATAGTTACCTGTCCACGTTCCAGCCGCCGGGCGCCGCTCCATCTTCCCGGCGTCTCTGCGCTCTGACTGTTCAGGTCAGAGGGCGCGATGACGCATATAGTGTGCGCACCACCCTCTGCCTGATCAGTCAGAGCAGAGAGACGCCGGGAGCTGCAAGCAAGAGAGGTAAGTATGTGTTTTTGGTTTTTTTTACTGCAGCAGCAGCAGCAGCGACAATGGCAGAGCTTTCTATGGGGCAATATGAACGGTGCAAGAGCACTATATGGGGCAGAGCTATAGGGCAATAATGAACGGTGCAGAGCACTATATGGGGCACAGCTATAGGGCAATAATGAACGGTGCAGAGCACTATATGGGGCACAGCTATAGGGCAATAATGAACGGTGCAGAGCACTATATGGGGCAGAGCTATAGAGCAATAATGAACAGTGCAGAGCACTATATGGGGCACAGCTATAGGGCAATAATGAACGGTGCAGAGCACTATATGGGGCAGAGCTATAGGGCAATAATGAACGGTGCAATAGCACTATATGGGGCACAGCTATAGGGCAATAATGAACGGTGCAGAGCACTATATGGGGCACAGCTATAGGGCAATAATGAACGGCGCAGAGTACTATATGGGGCACAGCTATAGGGCAATAATGAACGGTGCAGAGCACTATATGGGGCACAGCTATAGGGCAATAATGAACGGTGCAGAGCACTATATGGGGCACAGCTATAGGGCAATAATGAACGGTGCAGAGCACTATATGGGGCGCAGCTATAGGGCTATAATGAACGGCGCAGAGCACTATATGGGGCAGAGCTATAGGGCAATAATGAATGGCGCAGAGCACTATATGGCACAGCTATGGGGAAATAATGATGTATTTTTATTATTGAAATTCACCGGTAAATGCTGCATTTCCACCCTAGGCTTATACTCGAGTCAATAAGTTTTCCCAGTTTTTTGTGGCAAAATTAGGGGGTCGGCTTATACTCGGGTCGGCTTATACTCGAGTATATACGGTATGTTAGTGGAAAGGTAGTTGACGTCATTACGTCCTGATTCTGTTCTGCAGTATCTATTGGACGCAGACTGAAGATCTACACTCATCAAGTCAGGTGTCATAAATAATGAATTCATGATGCACAAATAACAGCCTCATGAATTCACTATTTCTGACACCTGTCCAGGTGACTATAGATATGCCTTGTATGACCTCCATCGTCTCTTCAGTTTGTGTGAAATAGATTACGTACACTGAAGAAAAAATGGAGGTTATACACGGCAGTTCTCTATTCACCAGGTCAAGTGTAATAAATATTTTTTTGAAACATGACCTGTTCAGTATAGTTCTGCTTTGTATTACCGCCATTTTCTCTTCAGTCAGCGACACAGATTAATCAGACTGAAGAGATTATGGAGAAAACACAAGTAATTTTGTTTTTTTTTGGCCACCTCATAGCTCTATACCAAACACACAAAGGTGAAGTCTTCTACTTAATAACTACTGGAGTTATGAGTTGGCCAAAAAATAAAGTGTGCGGTGCAGTATTTTATTCGGCGCACGGTGCGTGTTGCCGGCGGCGAAATACACAATTAACCAAACATTATTGGGGGCAAAAACATTATTATTCTTTAACAAAAAAATTAATTTAACTACGCCTGCTTGGGGTAGTGATGGAAATGGGGGGGGTGTAGCTGTGAGGCCTGGCTTAATGTGGACGACGCAGGGGTGACAGGAGTAGGGGCAATTAAAGTAGTGGGGTCTGGGAGTTCAGAGATGGGGCTTGATGCACGAGAGGGCAGAGACACACTGGAAGGGTGAGACAAACCTGACATTACAGACACATTGGGAGGTGAAGGAGGAAGAATTGAGATCGTCCTTTGTTTTTTATTTTGTTTCCCTTTTTGGGATCGGCGCTGCGGTCTGGGGAGCCTTGGTGGGCTCATTTGTTGTGGCCTGGTCGTGGTGACCGACCTGCCAGGGTCCGTGTGCCACTGCATGGTTGTGGTAGTGGGCAAGGCCATGCCAGGGTCCAGGTGCTGCTGCTGCATCCTGGTGGTGGTGAAAGCCATTCGAGGGTCCGGGTGCTGCTGCTGCATGCTGGTGCTGAAAAGCATGCCAGGATCCAGGTGCTGCTGTTGCAGCAGCTGGGACCTGGTGATGGTGGCCGACCTGTCCTGATCCGGGTGCTGCTGCTGCATGGTGGTGGCAGTGGAGGAGGTCCAAGCAGGAGCAGCAGTTGTCATGGAGGTGGTGGTGGGCTGTCCAACAGCACTCGGCATGGTGGTGGTGCTGTAGTGGTGTCCGGCAGTGTTTGGAATGGAGGTGGCCGTGCAGTGGTATGCAGCAGAGCTCAGCATTGACGTCAAGCGTGACAGTGTAGGCACAGGTGGATATGCCGCCACTATCTGCTGAAAATTCCGACTCTGCTGCCTAGCCTGCACGTAAGCAGCATTGCAGGCCTGCATGACACTGAGCTGAAGATCAGGAGTAAGGTGTTCTGACATGCCCTGTTCAATTTGACTGAAAAAATGATGTGCTGGCCTCTGGAGGTCGGCTTTTACTTGGTCAAGGCTTTTGTGACCTCTTGGATACGTGTATTCATATTGTTTATTATTATTATTATTATTATTATTATTTGTTTATATAGCCCCATTAATTCCATGGTGCTGTACATGTGAAAAGGGGTTACATACAGGGTTATAGATATCGTTAACAGTAAACAAATTTACAGTGACAGACTGGTACAGAGGGGAGAGGACCCTGTCCTTGTGGACTTACATTCTTCAGGATAGTGGAGAAGAGACAGGAGGTTGGTGTGCTGCAGCACTGGTGGTGGTGAGGTGGCAGCTCGGGTGGTCGTGGCGGCAGCTCGGGTGGTCGGTGCTGTGGCGGCAGCTCGGGTGGTCGGTGACGTGGCGGCAGCTCGGGTGGTCGGTGACGTGGCGGCAGCTCAGGAGGTCGGTGAAGTGGCGGCAGCTCGGGCGGTCGGTGACGTGGCGGCAGCTTGGGCAGTCGGTGACGTGGCAGTAGAGTGGTTATTGCAGGCTGTAGGCTTTACTGAAGAGATGGGTTTTCTGGTTCCGTCTGAAGGATCCGAGGGTGGTGGATAATCGGATGTGTTGAGGCGTGGAATTCCAGAGGATGGGGGATATTCAGGAGAAATCTTGGAGGCGGTTGTGTGAGGAACGAATAAGTGTGGAGGAGAGAAGGAGGTCTTGGGAGGATCGGAAATTACGTGAGGGAAGATATTGGGAGATTAGTTCAGAGATATAGGGAGGGGACAGGTTGTGGATGGCTTTGTAGATCAGTGTTAGTAGTTTGAACTGGATTCATTGGGGAATTGGGAGCCAGTGGAGCGATTTACAGAGGGGAGAAGCAGGGGAGTAGCGAGGAGAGAGGTGGATTAGCCGAGCAGCAGAGTTGAGGACAGACTGGAGTGGTGCAAGGGAGTTAGCGGGGAGGCCACAGAGGAGGGTGTTGCAGTAATCGAGGCGTGAGATGATGAGGGCATGCACAAGAGTTTTAGTAGATTGTGGGCTGAGGAAGGGACGAATTCTGGCAATATTTTTGAGTTGGAGGCGACAGGAGGTGGCAAGGGTTTGGACGTGCGGTTTGAAGGACAGGGCAGAATCGAGAGTTACCCCGAGGCAGCGGATTTCAGGTGCGGGAGAGAGCGTGATGCCGTTTACTATAATAGATAGTTCAGGTAGGGGGGATACGTGAGATGGGGGAAAGATGATGAGTTCGGTTTTGTCTACATTGAGTTTTAGGAAGCGAGAGGTGAAGAAGGAGGATATGTCTGACAGACACTCCGGGATTCTGGACAGAAGAGAGGCGACATCTGGGCCAGAGAGGTAGATCTGAGTGTCGTCCGTATATAGGTGGTACTGGAAGCCATGGGACTTTATGAGTTGTCCTAGGCCAAGGGTATAGATGGAAAAAAGTAGGGGCCCTAGGACAGAGCCTTGAGGGACTCTTGTTTATGGCACTATCCAGTCGGTCACCCATCGCATTGAGTCCATCATGAAAGACCGAGCTCAAGTGCAAAAACTCGTGCATGAGTGACCTGTCCGAGGCCCTCTGCCGCTGCCGGGAAGAGCCCCAAAAAAAGAGGCACAGGCAGAGAACTGGGAAAGGGGAACACCTGATGGACCAGTCTGTGTGGCAGGCCCACTGGCTGCAGCACTGCTCGATGGCTGGGACGGCTCCGTGGCTGTTGGATGAAAGGACCGCTCCAGAACCAGGGTCAAGAGTGCTACTCCATGTGCTGTGAAAAAAGAAAAAAACACATTACTACCAAACATTTACAATAGTAAAGCGCCAACTCCTGTGAAATAGAAAAATACAGATTAGGCAATCCAACACAACCCATTACACCACAAACAATACTTATGTTCTCTGGGCAAGGACCGGTCTAAAAAATGCAAGGATGCGGTGATACTTGTATTTGCGGATCCTTGCTCCAGAACCACTAGGAAGCCGGCACTCTTGACGAAGATCCTTGTTGAAGCGATCCTTCATCGAACGGTAACGTGTTTTGACTTTGAGCACTGTTGAAAAATATAAATAATGGTTAGACAATGCACTTTTGACCGTGATCACACAACTGTGTGTGATGAGAGAAACTCTCAGGAGTTTCTCTCATTACACACAGTTATGTGATCACGACCAAGGTCACTGCTGCAGCACACCGCATTGCAATGCTTACAAAATGCATTTCGGACCCGAGTAGGGGCGTTGTCCCAACCATCCCACATTGCTTTGGCCACCTCATTCCATAGCCGCCGGATCGTCATGTTGTCCGAGTGCTGCAGAACCCGGGTGTCCCACAACGGGACTCGCTCAAGGACCAGTGAGATTAGGAGGTCATTTTCAATGAGGTCCTCATCCCGTTCTGGAACCTAAAAAATAAATAAAAGTCAAGAAGAAAAAGGTAAAAAAAGAGGAAAGTAAAGAAATGAACATTCAAGAATAGTAAAGTCAGGATACAATAATCAGCCAGGTATACTTGCACGCTGCCGCCTTGCCACCCGACCGTGACCCCGCTGCTCCTGCTCGGCCTCTGCCGCAGTGGAAGAAGTGCTCTAAAAAAAGGGGAAAAAAATTGTCACATGTGTAGATGTGATAGTGAATACTTACCAATCTGAGGAGGTGAGTACTCACTGCACTGACATGTTCGGCTTGTGCAGGCCCATAACGTTGCTCCTCATCAGAAGATGACATTCTGATGCATGCAGAAAGAAAAAAATGCCAGAAATTAGGACATATAGAGACAGAAAATAGAAAATAAAGACATTGGTTAGGATATACTCACATTGTTCAGTGTCTTGTTTCCTCCAAGGTTTTTGCCTGCGTCTGCTCTGCTTCTCTGTCTGCTGAGTAGTGACCTGCAAATGTCCACTCCCTCCCTTTATCACTTTGTATGTGGGGGGGTAATCAGTGTCTAGACATGTTTTTCTGTGGTGCAACGCATGAGTTCACAAACGCAAGCAAACGCATGTGCTTGCGAATGCATGCGTTCACATAGACCATAATGCGTTTTTTTGCCGCATTCCTTCCGCTAACAACCACATTCGTTTCTAGGCAGCAAATTGACGCCTCTAAAATTACTACATGTAGTGTTTACCGCCCCAAACCGCAGACGACGAAACGACGCATGCGTCGTCAAATGCGGCAAAGCGCAACCGATCGCAGACACATGGGTCCCTAATGTTAAAGATAGGAATACACGACGCATGCGGATAATTGCGGCACAAACGCTACGGACACAACCACAAATGTGAAACCAGCCTAAAACACAAGGTGGCAACTTTTTATTATTGGAAAAAAGGGTGAAAATAGCATCAACCAGTTCTAATACTCATCTTTATTAATACATGGCATACTGCTACTGGTAAAAAGTGAGTTACTTTATTAACGGTTAAACTAAGCATCACCAGTAGGAAACATCTTGGACCAAATTAGAAAATCAGTGCGCAAAGAATGATTAGATGGTGAAAAGAAAAAAAGAGAAGCAAAGGAAAGCCTTTACTCTATTACTAATATGATGGCATATGTCAGTTCATGGCTCCTTTCATGTTGGCATCTTGGCATTTGGAGAAACCAAAGTCAGAAGTGGATTTTGAATGGATGAGAATTGCGGTATACTTCGTATATCTATGTATACTTTACCTTGCATTGGTTTCCAGCTTCAGTACGTGATGTATTTTCTTCATTCCTAAATGCAATATATATTAGAACAAGTGTGAGGAGAGGAACAGGAATTATGCTTCGTAATGGACTCTAAAGAATAACTCATTAATTATTACCCACTGTGGGAAACATTTAACTAAAGTAAACTGAATAAACATGTCTGGTCCCGATACATTAGCAAGTGGAAATTCAATAAACCATCTGTGACATCCAGTGTGTGTGTGCGTTCATACCAAATAGAATAATTTCAGAATGTTTTCCACCTTTAATGTCAACCATAATCTGCACAATTCAATGAAATCTTTTTGAGTGTAAAAAGAAAATGAAAGAAGTAAAATAATGTGGCTGCATAAATTTGCACACCCTTAAACTAATAATTGCGAGGGCATCTCTCATCAGGTCACCCACAGATTTTCTACTGGAGTCAGGTCTGGGCTCTGACTGAGCCATTCCAAAACTTTGATCTTCATTTGACAATGCCATTAGTTTGTTGATTTGGAGGTATACTTAGGATCGTTGTCTCACTTTAAGATGAAATTCCTCTTAATCTTCAGCTATTTTTGCATAGGCTCGAAAGATACTAAATTGACTATTTGGAACTATTCATTATTCACTTCAACTTGACTAAAGCCTCAGTTCCGCAGCCAAACAACAATACTGAAGCATAATGCTGCCTCCACCAATGCTTCACTGGGGGTATGGTGTTCTTTTGGCAATGAGCAGTGTTGGCTTTGTACCAAATATATGCAATTATATAGAAAAAAAAAGTTCAACCTTAGTCTCATCAGACCATAACACTTTTTCCCACATACTTTTGTCACACTTTATGCAGGTTTTGGAAAAACATGTTTTTCTTTGTAAAAGTCTTCAGTCTTGACACGCTTTTCCACAGACCAGACATATAATAATCTTTATTTTTTTTATATAGCGCTAACATATTCCGCAGCGCTTTACAGGTTGCACACATTATCATCGCTGTCCCCGATGGGGCTCACAATCTAAATATGAAGAATACTGGAGATTGTTATCATGCGGTACACAACCAGTACTTGCCAGAAATTCCTTCAGCTCCTTTAATGTTGTTGTAGGCCTCTTGGCAGCCTCCAGGACAAATTTTCATCAATTTTTGAGGGATGTCCAATTGATGCCACAGTAGTGCCACATTTAAGCCACAGTCGTCAGTGTTCCATGGAATATCTAATGCCTTGGAAAAAAAATCTTCCCTTCTGACTAATCACTGTCATCCTTTAGCTGTCTTATAAGCATTTGCTGTAACATACAACTAAGAAAATGTCAGTTTAAACCCTACTAGAACAGCTAAATGTTATATGGGGTAAATCAGAATCACTGTGAATGATGGCAGCGGTGTACTGACCACTACCTAACATGAGTGGAAGTGGGATTGGCTAATTCTGAACACAACCACATCCTTAATTATACGTGGGTGTTCACACTAATGCAATCACATTATTTGACCTTTGCTATTTTTATTTTCCCTCTCAAAATGATTTCAGTTTGTTTCTCAATGGATTTGTACAGATTATGGGTGACATTAAATGTGGAAAAAGTTCTAAAATGATTCTTCTTGGTAAGAATTGGCAAAAAACTGGCATTTTAAAAGGAGCGTGTAGACTTTTTTTCTAGGGTAGGTTTTTATATTCAAGACCATTTTCAAAGTAGGATCAATTTTTAAATTTCAGTTGCAAGGCCGCTAGATATTGATAATAGGTCACCAATAGCAGATCAGTGGGGGTCCGATGCTTGGCACCCCCAAGATCAGCTGTTTGCAGGTCCTGCAGCCAGAAACACAGTGTACAGACTTAGGACACCACATGTACTATGTGCAGTAGCCGCTCTTGGGTTCTACAGCTCAGCTCCTATGCACCTCAATGGGAACTGAGCTGCAGCACCCAAGAAAAGCCATTGCACATATTCCGACTCCATACACTGTAAATCCAGCCACCTCAGGACCAGCAAACAGCTAATCAGTGGGAATGCTGGGTGTCCGACTATCACTTGATTAAATGTAATTGATATAGATAGGTCATCAATATCTAAGTCCTGGTCAATCCCTTTAAAGGGAATCTGTCACTAGGTTTTTGCTATGCCATCAGAGAGCAGCGTAATGTAGAGCCAGCAATGTGTCACTTACTGAGCTACTTGCTGCAGGTTTGATAAAATCACTTTATCTGCTGCAGATCTAGCAGTTCTCTGAATGCTGAGCCCTGTATTGCCCCGCCCACACCTCTGATTGGCAGCTTTCTGTGTACTCTGTGCATAGGTAGAAAGCTGCCAATCAGTGGTGGGGGCGGGGTTATACAGCACACAATAATATAGAAGACTACATTGGAGCAGGTTTACTAATCCTCTAGTGATAATCTCCTGCTGATAAAATAGTAGTTTTATAAAAAATTACAGTGATCAGGGTCTCTGCCCCTATATTATGCTACTCTCAGATTAGGTGGCAAAACCTAGTGATAAATTCCCTTTAACTGAATCTATAATTCATGGTTTGGCATATGTCTTGCCTTTGCCCTCTTTCTGTTTTCCCTTCCGTCACGCTTCCATGGCTATAATTATATGTATGTTTATATGATTCTTATTGCTACATATGTTGGTTATTGACTGTATATTATAATTTCCACTATATTCCCATATCACAGGTGACAAACTCTATCTTCCCAGTATGGACCTACAGCTACCTGGTGATATTATTCCCAGTATTCCTGCTCACAGACTATTTAAGATACAAGCCAGTGATTGTCCTGCAGGGCCTGAGTTACGTGATCTGCTGGATCCTTTTGCTCTTTGCCCGTGGAGTTCCTGCCATGCAGGGCCTAGAGTTTATGTACGGCATGGTCACTGCCACAGAGGTGGCCTACTTCTCCTACATCTACAGTGTGGTGGACACAGAACATTACCAGAAGGTGACCAGCTACTGCCGCAGTGTCACATTGGTGGGATATACTGTGGCCTCCGTTCTGGGGCAGCTTCTGGTCTCCTTCGCTGGAGTGTCTTACTTCTATCTCAATGTCATTTCTTTGATAAGCGTCTCAATAGCTTTTATATCATCCTTTGTCCTTCCCATGCCAAGAAAGAGTATGTTTTTCCATAAAAAATCAATGGAAGACAATGTTGGTGGAACATCTGAAGACCCAACAGTAACTAGTAATAACCCAGATGCGCCATGTGCAGAATCAGAGACAAAGGACCCAAGCAAAAGTTCTGGCCCAACCTTCTGTAAAGTTCTCTGGCTCCTGGGCAAGGACTTGAAGGCCTGTTACTCCTCAATGCAGCTCCTCTACTGGTCTCTATGGTGGGCACTGGCCACAGCGGGATACAACCAAGTGGTGAATTATGTGCAGGTTCTCTGGGAGCACGTGGAGCCCGAGCAGAACGCCACGATCTACAACGGAGGAGTCGAGGCCATCGCCACATTTCTGGGTGAGTAGACTGAATTTCTAACAAGCTGTGAAATAAATTACAGAGTAAACTGTCGTCTTAATTTCTGTTTTCATAAATCAATAATACACGCGAAAAGAAATCAGGGAAACCTGCTCCTCTCTCCTCCGGGACGGATTCATTTTTTAAATTCTCATTTCACAGATTAAATTGTTCCCGTTACTGAGATCGATGACGGTTGGTGCCTGTAAAGTTTTATGGAGAACTGTAGCTGTTGCCTTTGTCTGCCTCCAGCTTCTCTCCTCTCCATAGAATTCTACAAGCACCAACTGGCATCTCCTCTCTTAGTAATGGGAAATCTGTCTTCCTACAGATTTTACCCAAGATTTGAGAATGCATGATCAGTCCAGGACAAAGAAAATTTCTCTGATAAGATATATGGAAAGGTACCTTATCCCTATGTGTACTATTCATTCATAAAATAAAAACTACAACAAAGATTACTCTTTAAATGTTTACTCTTAAAAGCCCACCTGTCACTTGTCCCGACGATGTTGTAGTAAATACTTCTATTTTTTATGGCGTAATGCTGGAGCATCATAGTTTTAACTGTATTGTTCCTCTGTTATTCCTCCTGGGATTTGATAAATAAATTGATAGTCGGTTATTATTACTCTTCCCCTTGTCAGTCGGGTTTGTTTCTGCACACACAGACACTGTCTAATTATTGCCGACAGTGTCAGACTGTGAATATCCTACAATAGTAAAGGTACCTTCACACTGAACTTTCCAACGAGAACGACAGCGATCCGTGACGTTGCAGCGTCCTGGATAGCGATCTCGTTGTGTTTGACACGCAGCAGCAATCTGGATCCCGCTGTGACATCGCTGGTCGTAGCTAGAAGTCCAGAACTTTATTTGGTCGTCAGGTCGGCGTGAATCGTCATGTTTGACATCAAAAGCAACGATGCCAGCAATGTTTTTACATGGAGCTAACAACCAGCGAGAACGATAAGTACGTCACTGGATCGCTCCTGCATCGTTCTGCTGTTGCCGGTGTTTGACGCTCCTAACGACCTAAACAGCGACGCTGCAGCGATTGGCTCGTTGTCTATATCGCTGCAGCGTCGCTTAATGTGACGGTACCTTAAGGTCCGGTTGTAACTTATTTATTCATTCTCAGGAGAAATAACAGAGGTGGGGGAGGAGTCAATAACGGTGGTGGTAGAATGGACAATGATGGGGTGGGGGGAGAAGGCAATGATGGTTGTGGTGGAAAGGACAATGATGGTGGTGGTGGTGGGGGGAGGCAATAATGGAGGTGGTAGAATGGGCAATGATGGGGTGGGGGGAGAAGGCAATGATGGTTGTGGTGGAAAGGACAACGATGGTGGTGGTGGTGGGGGGAGGCAATGATGGAGGTGGTGGAATGGGCAATGATAGGGAATGTGGGTGAGAAGGCAATGATGGAGGTGGAGGGGGCCTGCATTATACCCGATGAGGGGAGCTGCATTATACTTTGAGGGTTCCACATTATATTCTGTGGAGGGGGGCTGCAATATATTCTGTGTGGGGGCTCGATTCTCTCAGGGGGCTACATTACATTCTGGGGGCTACATCATACTATATGAGGGGGCTACAGTGTATTCTACGGGGAGTTGCATTATACTCTGAGGGGGCTACATTATATTCTGTGTGGAGGGGCTGCATCATGCTGTATGAGGGGGGCTGTATTATAACCTGTGAGGGTGCTACATTATATTCTATGGGGGGTCTGCATTATACCTTATGAGGGGTTGCATTATATTTTGTGGGGTGCTGCATTATATCCTATGAGGGGCTGCATTATATTCTGTGAGGGGGGCTACTTTATATTTCGTGAGGGTGCTGCATTATATTCTATGAGGCTAATTTCATTATATTCTATGAGGGAGGCTACCCCAACTCCTGCTACATAATTAAGATGTGTACTACCTTATGTTATACCCTGATATTAGCGTGTTTTACCACACAATTGCTGGTCTTGTATTTATTTCTATGTAGCTACATAGTGGGCCCCAAGAATGATTTTCTTTGGTGGGCCCAAGGTGCTCCAGTCCGACGCTGCTTGACACAAGGAATGTGACACTTGTAGTTCATGTCCTGGATACGTCTGTGTATGGTGGCTCTGAAACAATGACTCCAGCAGCAGTCCACTCCTTGTGAATCTCCCCCAAATTTTTGAATGTCCTTTTCTTAACAATCCTTTCAAGGCTGCGGTTATCCTGGTTGCTTGTGCACCTTTTTCTACCACACTTTTCCCCTCCATTTTCCATTAATATGCTTGGATACAGCACTCAGTGAACAGCCAGCTTCTGTAGCAATGACCTTTTGTGGCTTATCCTCCTTGTAGAGTGTGTCAATGACTGCCTTCTGAACATCTGTCAAGTCAGCAGTCTTCCCCATGATTGTGGAGCTACTGAAACAGACTACGGGACCTTTTAAAACCCTTAGGAAGCCTTTGCAGGTGTTTTTTTTGTTAATTATTCTAATTTACTGAGATAATGACTTTTGGCTTTTCATTGGCTGTAAGCCATAATCATCAGCATTAACAGAAATAAACATGTGACATAGATCACCCTGTGTGTAATGACTCTATATAATATATGAGATTCCGTTTTTGTATTGAAGAACTGAAATTAACTTTTTGATGATATTCCAATTTAGTGAGAAGCACCTGTATATAGTAAGACAGACATTTCAGAAGAATACTTGTCCTCTTTACTGATATTCGCACATAGAACATAAATAGTGACTTCCTAATAAAACATGATTGTTACCTGCTCACCTTTATACTTTGGACAATGAACTTCTATACATATATCTGTCACCGCATTTGTGTCTGGATCTATAGATCTCTTCACTATTGATCAAGATTTGAGGAACAGATAGTGTACTGGAGGGGAAAAAGAAAGCACACCGATAGCCTATTTTCTCCAAAATGAGCGCACCCAAAAAATCTAGAAATAAACATAAAACTTCAAGAAGATATTTCTGTGGATGAGAATGATAATTTACCCTTTTAGGCCCTCATACAAATTAGATAAAAGTCATCTGCACCTGCCAATTTCAGCAGCGTAAGCCGACCATCTAATGTGTGTGGCCCTCCTGACATCCCCCCTTATAGATGGAAAGAAGATGTCAGAGAGAAGGATCTGACCATTGGAATTTCAACTGTCGATCTTTTTTTG